>NC_054876.1:4617404-4917404 GCF_018320785.1 Cheilinus undulatus
TCATCTGTAGAGTACCCCAGTGCTCAACTCCAAGCCCACTACTCTATCTTCTTGGCATGATTCCTCTAATGTTTAAAACTAATACAAATGCTGTTCATACTCAACCCAAAGCTTAATCCAAAAGGACTCACTGGACTAGGACAAGGTTTTAAAGAGTTCTCACCTCTCCTACAAAAGGCTCCTTCAGTTCTAAAACTGACTAGAGCCAGAGTAAGAAATCTAAGCCTCTCCTGACCATTGATGTTGGATGAACTGAGTGGTCACCTGAGATTCGTTGGCAAAGTTTCACCTGGGGGCGTTCCTTCAGAGCCTCAACAGAGGCTTGTAATTCTGGCTTGGGCTGCACTCAGTTTTAGGACTAAAGCGGCTTTTTGGAGGAGAGGTGGAAGGTCTAAAAGAACCTTAAATGAGTCCAGGTACCTAGTTTGGATCAAGCTTTGGATAACAATGACCTGGATGGCAAAGAACCTATAAAGGCATCTCTATGTCTACCTTTATGCTGATGACACACAGTTATAACTACCCAACGGCTAGAGCAATTTCTATTAAACTTGCATTTAGTAAAAATCAATATTGACGCTGGTTTTGAGACCATAACTACAAAAACAGTACTCCAAGGCACACAATATTCAGTTATGTCTCGTTTTTCACTTATAAAAACATTGCAGCAAAACTCCTGAAGCATTTTAATTGCACAGATGCTTTAAAAAATTCACAGAGCTCTTTCATTTCTGCTTAAAAACAGGACTGAAGATCTGAAGGAGGTGTACCTTTTGACACATCATTAAAATAACAGAGGTCGAACCATTTCAAAACATGGTACTGAAAAATAAATGTAGTGACACTGTTAATGAGAGGAAGCTCCTAGTGTGGAAAAAAGCTCCCATTGTTACTGGGGAATGTGTCTGGTTTTCACAGGTTTTGTCTCGACATTTTTCCCTGTTGACACCTGAACCCAAAGTGAAAGGTCTTGTCACGCCAGAAGGCAAAGAATGGAAAATATGCTGAAACTTTAAATCAGACTCAGATTCCCTTATCGCAGACATAGGTAGTCAACTCCCACACCCGTCAGTTAATTTAAAAAAATGAAAAACAAACCCCTTAAGTTTATTTATTTTTGGTATCTTGGTTGTTTTCCTTCAGTGCTATAGACTCATGAGCTCAGGAAGTCCCCGTCTCAACCCTTTCCTCCTCAGAGTGACTTGTGAGATCTATATGTGGTGAGACAGATAAGAGCAGATTACTACCAGCATGTGTGTATGTGTCTGAAAGCAGAGACAGATCTAATAGAAGCTAATCTTGAAATATGCTGTGGGACAGGAAACCAATGGCATTTCCCTTCAGCTGTGTTGTTAGGCCACCCGCAACCATTTTGGTGCCCGTCCTGGGGCCTCTCGAGGATTTTCTTCACAAGTCAGGGAGCAAAACCTCTGCTAAGGCCTTCACTGGAGAACCTTAACGGACTGATAATTGATGAAGGAAATCATGGAATCATCAACGTACAGTCTTATTTCAGACAACAGCAGTCAATTTCAGCCCTCTTTTTCTTCGCTCTTCCACTGTCTCCTCACTTTCCTCTCAGTCTCATCACATGTATCACTTACAGCAAGGTCAAACGAAGCCCAAGAGTGTTGTTGTCACATACAGTTGCTGCTCTCTTGCTCTTTAAAGCCCCAATCCAAAAACCCCCTAAGTGGGCTCAGTGGAGAAAATCGATGTTTGTGACTGGAGGGCAACTGGAGCTCAGACTGACAACTCTTGGCAGGGACTGTGATAACTCTGAGGATGTTGGACTGGCTGTAGATCCCTCAGGACTGCTGTTTGGGAATGATTTACCCAGTTTGTTCCACAATGTTCCAAATGCTCAAAGTCTGCAGTATCACCTCTGATATTTGGTGTTCTGTAGGAGTCATTACTCCTCTAAACACGGTATGCAAAGTCCTACAACAGGGACTCTCGATCCAAACATTAAGAAAAGATAATATCAAGGGCACCCCCAAACATGTGTGGCCCTACTAGACATTTCCAGGCATGTTTAATTAATTGAAGAGTCTTTTTGATAAAAAAAACTGCTGAAGCATAAGTAGAAAGACATTTTCATTTCATTTCAGTTTGGTATGGTCTGGTATGCTAAACCTAAAAATATTTTGCGTTTCCTCAGACACCCGTGCCCTTATTTGGTGGGCGGGCTGTAAAGGCATGCATGTGAAGTCACATGCAGTGCGAATCTGCTGTCCCAGCCGCTGAGTTGTAGAAAGAATGAGTGAAAGATATCAATAGGAAACAAGCGTTAAATGGCTTTATTTCAGCTGAAAGTGATTTTTTTTTTTTTTTTACTAAATATTAATAATGTGAACCACAGTCAGCACAAATCTCGGCTGATGGAGTAAATGTACAGAAACTTTTTTACATTAATATGCGAATGTCTATTCTATAACAGTTTATACAACAAAATATAAAGTTATAGAGCTGTACCAAGAGTGTTCATCAAATTAAAAATAAAGTTAAGGTGTTAAACTCAAACTAGATTCAGTAAATATCCTGGGTGCATTGATCTTGTTTTAAAATAGGCTGCAGCCAGAAGTTCAACAAGCACGTTCAACAACCACAGAACGATCTTTTCAGAAGTTTCCTAGAGTAAGAAGCAGAAGAATTACTAGTTACAATACAGAGAGTCAACTGATCTAAAGCTTCATTTTCACTAAACTTCAGCAATAATTTAGTTTCACATCCATCGCGGATAGATCAGGCTGATGTGAGCCGTCAGGCTCTGCTTTGTGTTCTTAAAATCCGGTCTAGATAAACATCAGGGAACTTGATTTATGCCCACATATCAAAATCCACAGATAAGAAACAGAATGGATCTCTGTTGGGTCCAACATCCCCAATATAAGCAGATATTAGTCTGTTTTTCTCCCGTTTTTGCTGATCCTCACAGAGCAGATTTCCATGTTTTGCAGCCCGGAGCCAAGCAGCTGTGTCACACGCTGACGTGACGTCAGTGCAACCCCCTATTGTTGTGTGTCGCTCCACCTTTTTGGGACCGATAGTTGAGATTGATACCCTTATGGGTGGGATGGGTGCTGAGAAGTGGGACAGTACGGATCAGTTTTTTGGGACCCTTTCCAACTTTTGCTATCTGGAAACACAAAAAAATGTATGCGGTTCCGCACCGGACTGAACCAGACCGCTTGGTGGAAACCACCTATTTCACAGCTTAGAACATGAAGGATAACTCTAGCCTTGAAAACTTGTTCGGTAAAGTCAATAAACAACACAGCTTTTGCCGTATTTTATTCAATTTTAACACTGCAGAGCAAAAATGATGTATGCTGTGTCTTTAACTCATACTAGGGAGTGCTGTAGATACAAGGTAGTATAAGCTAGAGATGCACAACATTGGATTTCTGCTGATATCAGATATGCCATTATTCACAGATTTATCTCAGCTGATTGTAAACATCAGCAGAAATTTTCATAGTTGTCAATATCAATCATTCCCTTGAGCACATATGTGCAGATACCAGTATCATGCTGATAACACTGTACATCCATAGTTTAAGCACAGGGATGTTAGGCTCCCCGGTTTTCCTCCTCTGGTTTTGAAATGGTGTGGCAAGACCCCCCCCCCCCCAAAAAAAAAAAATCTTGGGTGCAAGATTTTCCATTCTAAAGATGAAATAAGATCTGACTGGTTTTACATATTCAGGTTTGTTGTTTTCCGTGCTTGGAAACCAAACTGTGGCTCATTGGGCCCCTAAAGCCTCTCAGCCATGTTCAACCAGAAGCAACTTTTTTTTTTTTTTAGTTTAAATGCTCCGTTAGGCTCAACTGCCTTTTTCCTGCAGGGCCAGAAAAGACACCACTGTTTGCTCCCTATCTGGGCCAAGCTACTTCAGCATTGTCAACTTGCCCAAAACATCTCGCCAAAATTCATATCTGCAGCTTTGCCAGCACAAGGGGCCTCGCTCGGAGGGAGCATGGAACAGAGTCGTTAGTGGAAAGGGCATTCTGGAGCTGCTGTGGGAGTTCGACTTAAAGAAGAGCAGCTCCAGCCTTGACTCATGAATCTGCTCGTGGCCCCAAGAGAGACATGATAAAAACACCCAATTTCCTTTTGCAAAGTTGACCCTGCCCATTTCAGATGCTTAGCATCAACACAGGCTCAATTAAGGGGGCCGTCTCTTTATGGCTGCCACTTTGTATTCTCATGCGAGGGCCTCATTTTGTTGTCCCCACAGGGTCAAAGAGTAGGAGGCTGAAGAGAAAAGCACTCCAGCTTGCCTCACTCCCTCAGTGTTGCCAATTTAACTCTGAATGCACATTTGCAAATCAATTCCTGCAGCTTTGGTGCAAATCAAGAGAATGAGGAGGAGGCGACAGAGCTGTAAAACAACAAATTCTGGTAGAAGGAAGCCAGGCAGTTAAAAAGAAATGCAGATGAGGCGGAGATAGGAATAGGAAAGTTGTTCCCCTGCCCCTCTCTCCTCTGCCCCTTCTTTAAAGATTATAAGGCCCACGCTGTTGGCCACAGACGTACTTTTATCACTGCTGTCCTGGAATTTTAAGCTTAAGAAGGCTTCTCTCATCCATTAACAGCACTGTCTCTTTTAAAGTAGAACTGGGTGGGCAGGAGGGTTATCTTGAGTGCAGTGTGAGCTCAGCTTAGCCTTAATTTTAGTTGCTAAAGCGGGTATGGCCTAATCTTTCTTTTCAGCATCACTCACCATAGAGTGATAAGGAGTGCCAGCTTTTGATTTATTGCAATATTCTGATTTACTTTAAGTCCCGCAGGCTGGAATGAAAACATTTCTCAACCTGTCTGGCTGAAGGACTCAAAAGGTCTGGAAAACCAATCGTGTTTTATGTCCTTATTGTTGCAGGGGGAGTGAGAAGACCCTGAGTCTGCTTGCACAGAGTCGACCAAGTCTGTGCACTTTCGTTATTTCTGCTGTGTCATAGTGAGCAGAGCTATGCAGGAGCAGTCGCATTAAAGGCAGTCCCAGAATGACCCTTCAGTGTTCAGCATCTTTGCAGAACTGTCAGCTTGCTACCTCCTCGCAGTGAGCCCTACCTGCTTGTAGACAGCCATTACATTTACATGCAATTCACAAAGTTTATTGTGTCAGAAAAAAAGACTTTAAAATGCATGTAAACATGTTAGTCCAGTTGTTAGTCCACTCTGAAAGACCTGCAGAATCTCGTACAGCTAGAACATGGTAAAAAGGTGTAGTATGACTCGGTGGAGCCAAGGGTGGGATGTGACTTGTCATATATTTGTGTCTTACTTTTAGCATGTCTGCTGTAGATTCATTAGTCCTACAACTACCTGGAAATTGTCACACAAAATATACCATGCCTTGCAACAGTGAAACATGGTTTAAATTGTTTTTTATCTCACCTTATGTCATCATTTTAAATCAGAGTTAGTCCAGCTGAAAATGTGCTATATCAAGTATCTTAAAGTTGAACTAACACACCAGATAATGCAGTGAAACTGTGTTTTATTCAACCAAATTCAGACCCAGATTGGTCTAAATCAGCGTTACTCAACCAAAGAGCTAAATAGTTGAAAAATACCTTTGCAAGAGCCACAATCTAAGCGATGAAAATGGGTTAAAGTGGCAAAAATGGTCAAAAAAACATAAAAACTTGGCAAGAAATGGGTGAAAAAAGACTGAATGGGCAAAAATGGGAAAAAAGGGCATTCAATGCAGTGTTAATTTCATCATCAAAATTACGTCTAAAAATGTTTGTCGACAGCCTTTTTTCAAGACAAAAACTAGACTATGACAAACAAACATAGATCAGAGTGCAGAGAACACACTATCATGATTTGGTACCAGATTTAGGCAAGAAAACAAATGCTTGGACTAAAAGTAAAGCCTTAAATGTGAGGACTTTGTATAGACTAAAACTTGACGCGAATGTTTCGAGTTTTCGTCGACCAAAACTAGACTAAAACTAAGAGGATCAAAATGCCTTAAATGTGACTAATACTAAAATGCATTTCATTTAAAGACTAAAACTAAAACTAAAATAAAAATATCTGCCAAAATTAACTCTGATTCAATGGCAAAAAGCAGCTTAAATGGACAAGAAGGGGCAAAATTTGCAAATAGCAAAAAGCAGGATAAAGGGCAAAAACAGATGAAAAAGGGCAAACAGAAGTGGCAAACTTGGACTTAAAAAGCAGTAAATATGGCATAAAAGTGGAAAAAAGTGGGCAATGGAAATATACAGACAACAAAATAAAGATTGACAATTAAAGCCAGCTGTACAAGAGTGGGAAACAAACTGATTAATGTAACTTATAATGGCTCATTTCTGAGGTTGAAGTTTACCATTTTCAGGTTATTGTTGGGGAAAATATTTCACATGAAGACATAAAAGAACTACAAATCATCACAAAAGAGCCACATTGGCTCCACTTTTCTTAGGTACATATGGTGCAGAGGAAAAATGGTTGGGAAACACTGGCCTAGATGCCCTGAGCATGCTCCACAGTTTCCATGCCAGGCTTTGACCCAAACGTCTAACAGCAAAAATGAGATTTGAAGATGGACAGTAATGTCCAATATCTCAACCCTGACAAATGTAATTCACCAATTTTGTCAGACCAACATGTTTACATGCATGCAAGTCCAGTTTTAGCCAGTCAAACAGCAGTTTGGCTTTTTCTAACTGCACATAAACACATTAGAAGTCTAAAGTCCACCAGTGTTAAATCATGTACAAATATCAAAGCACGTTTCTTTGATTTACTGCATGAGTCACACCATAACCATCAGTATTTAGGGAATATTCTCTCATTCTGTGAGATGCCGTCTAGCAAGTAGATGCATATTTGCATACCGAGCTATAGAAGTGCAGAAAAAAGGTTTAACAGCCTGTCACCTTAAGTGAGAACTTGTCGAGGAACATTAGGTAAAAGTGAACTTTTTTCCAGCTCTCCACATTCGGTATCAAAGGATCAACACGAGACGACATCCTGCAGCTAGCTCACAACGCTCTCTGAGATTGCTTTCTTGTTGTTTTAGCCTAAAATTTCCTTTTTAAACGATTAACTGTCAAGGTCTTTTTGTCAACCGCCTCACAGTCAGCACATCTCCAATAACACTTCTGAAACAATGAGACAGTCACTCATTTGACCTGTGGCTCCTCATCCGCGGATTATTTCTGGATAAAATGGAATATTTTCAAGTAGAAAGACGCTCCATTGTTGTCACATTCGCAGTCCGAATGAAACTCGATGACCTTACTGCTTGAAATCAGCACAGAAAAACTTAAAAGTCGTCTATTTGTGGACTTTTTAACTGCCTAAAGTTATGGCCTCACTGATGTGAAGCATCCAGCCCCCCCTCCCTCCCTTTATGCAAATGCATCGTCACCCCCCCACTCTTCTCTGGAGATTGCTGGCATGAGTATGTGACTTACTGGGTGTTGTTGTGCTGTTTCCGCCTTTTCAGAGGAAGTAAATCTGCTGTGGGATGAAAAGGCCACTTGTGTTGGGTAAAATAAGGCTGAGGAGATGGCCGGGCGGGGGGAGGGGAGTCACTGTAGATCTTTGGCGGTGCTCCTCTCTTCTTGTTTTATACCAGCAGGATGCATGGAGCTTTTTGTTCTTGTACCAGATGAGAAAAGCTTGTGCCTCAGCACTTTGCCATCCTCCATTACAGAGAGGACATTACAGCAGGAGTTTGTGCTCCCTGTGGCTGTTTTGTTCCAATTTTTCTCCTTCGTTTTATTTTGTGTACTTTCATCTTATGCACTATTTTTCTGTCATCCTCTCCGGCTTTTTTCTCCCCTCCTCTTATTTTCCCAGTTAAAACCACTTTGAAGTGGTGTGACAGTAATTCACTGTGTGTATGGATGTGGCCTTATGTTTGAATTTATTCCATATATAAAAGAAACAAACCAGGCTTTTTGATTCTGTCATTTTGGACGTGTTTGTGCTGAATGGAATTCATCAAAATTAACAGCACTCTACATTTCTCTACTGAATTAAGCAGCTGCATAAAATCAACAGAGAAATCCGTTAGTCACTATAAATGAAGAGAGAGTGTAGAAGTCTGGGATGTGCATTTCAAGGTAAAGTGAGTCCTTGAAAATCATAGGAAACTGCCCTCCAACACCACCAGCCAATTACATTTCTTCCAGCTCATAGACGTCCACAGAAGAGCACTCCATATGTTGATTTTCTTGCAGTGATATTGAAACGTATAAAGTTATCATATAAGCACAGGATAAAAGCAACACTGAAATGCGTTATCCTGTGAGAGTGAAGTGCATTTTATCAGGACTATACGCAAAGTCACATGTGTAAATAACCTCATACATGATGTCAGTATCATCATGTTTGCCCTCACCTTGCAGAAAACTTTGCTGAGTAACATTGAATAGTAGATTATCACAGCAATGGTTACTGCTAACTTTGTAACATTAGCTCATATTATCTTTTCACCTTAGCAGGGAAGCACAAATAAGATTAGGCGTGCAGATAAACACTAATAAATATTAGCTAAAACATATATCAATACTGATACTTAAGTAAAATTCAAAACTTCAGTCAGTACAACACACAATGTAAAGTTTTAGGATGCACAAATAACCAAATATCAATCCTTAAAACAGACTAAAGTTTGAGGAATGAGCTCAGCTGACATATCAGCCTAGTATTTCAGTGGCAGCACCAAGTGCTGACCTCCGGTCCTGAAAAATGAAGCCAAAAGCAGCTTCATTTGCAAAAAAGTGCAAAAAATTGCAATACTGGGAGTGTCCACCCGAGGGTGGCTGCATGAAGACCCATCTGAACACCTGTTAAAAAGCCGGTTTTCACACTAGAATAACCTGGTTTACAGCCGGGTTCAAAAAACCAAACATGTCTCATCAGCTAATGTCTTCCTGTCCTCTTACTGTACGGGGGGTGAGTTTTTTTGTACCACAGTCGTTTTGTTTTTTATTTAGGAAAAACCTCACTGTGCACTGATTGGCGCGTCTCATTTCATTGACAGAAAGCTCAACTGGCAGAATGCTAGCTAGCTAGCTGACAGGACGTTAGGTTGATCCAAAGTCCAAAAGAGACCGTGATTTGAATATGGAGGCCGCTGCGGGTTGGCTTCAAAAGCTGTTTGAGTCTGCCTTTTGTAAGCAGACGGCTGACGTCACACAGGCTTTGTCCAACTGTTTTTACAGTCTATGGGCAGCACTGATTAATTGTCTGACTGAACCAATGGGGTGGGGCGTAATTGTTGGTCAATTATTGAAAGAACACTGAAAAATTCTCAGAAGGGTCAGGATGTACTTCTAGGTTTGTTAGCTTGATGCTAACACCATCCATCCATCCATTTTCTATACCGCTTATCCCGTGGGGGGTCGCGGGGGTGGGGGGGCTGGAGCTGGATTACGTCAGATGAGTCACCTGACGTTACCTTTTCCTTCCTTTCTTCTTTAATGGCCATTAGTAAAACATTTCCCACGGTTAAACCATGACTGATGATAGAACCACATTATAACCAGGTGCCAGTAAAGAGTTGTTGTATGTGTTTTTAAATTTTAGATAATACCGACATGAATCAGAAGAAAAGACAGTTCAATTAAGGCCTAATTTCTAAAGTCCACTATTTTGCATTTGTAAATGTTTAAGTTTTATTGTGCATTTTGTTACTGTCTCAAACTAGGGATAACTGACCTCCTTTGGTTATATTTCTGAGCTTCTCACTGACTACCATCCCACCAGACCTCTCCAATCATCAGGCATGTGTCTCCTTAACGTACCTGAAATTAAAACTAAATTTGGTGAAGGTGCATTTAGTCTCAATGGTGCTGTCCTCTGGAACAAACTGCTTGATGGCCAGAGATCTGCTAAAACACTTAGTCCTCAAAAGTGGCCTTAAAACACCCTTTTTCTCTCAAGCCTTCGGCCATTAGCTTATCTCTGTGTGCAGAATTGTTCATCCATATGTAAATGCTCCTTTAAGGAGACCCAAACAGTATATACAAAAATGCTGTGCAGTTTGGTGCAAGGCGTGTCCAAGATCATTGCTTATTTTGACAGATTTCCTGTTATTCTTGACCCAATGGCGTATCTTCATTGCTGTTTGTCTGTTTTACGTCTGTTTTATCTTCTGTAAAGCACATTGAGCTTACATTTGTATTAAATGTGATATATAAATAAAACTGCATTGAATTAATTTCCTGTTTGAATACAGACCTGCTTTTATTTTGAAAGAAAATAATGAACATCAGATAGACTGAAGTGAACTACACCACTAAAACAAAATAAAAATAGAGAAGTCCTACACATCTAATATTTTCTTCTTTCTTGATATAAAAAAGTTGCAGACAGACTTCTGCAGCACTAGTGCACTGATACAAACCAGGCCAAGAGGAGAGAACTTAAAAAGCTGCACATCTAAATCGTTAAACTACTTCGCACTTTTTAAACCCACTGTTTCCTTCTAAATGCAACTTACAAAAACATTTTCACTCCCACTGACAGCAATCAGAAGCACTCGCCAAGTCACACATCCTTCAAGTCTACTACAGCTCTCTTTTGGCATGACAGTTAAAACTAATTTATCTCCTCTGCTCACACGATCCCTGTCAAACACGCTCTGGCTCACAGGCTGGACTCCTTCCTACATCTTCCCTCCGGTTTCATTAGCTCACTTGTAGCTTGGAGAGTTGCTGTAGTACACCCTGCTCAGGAGCTAACAGGCCCTTAGAGGATCCACACTTTCCTATTAGTGATCTTTTCAAGACAAGCAGTCATCCTCTGCAGGCTCCAGCTGTCCATTCAAGTTGATGTGAGTTCATCTCTCGCAGCCTCGCCCTTATTGGCTATATACATCTACTCTGACTGTGAGCCATGCAGCAGGGGAATATCACAGGGATTAGAAATTCAAATATCCTTGAGTTGTGTGGCAGCGCTGTCGATCTTTATCAACATGCAGATCTGAGGCATCCACTGTGAGACTGATGTAGAGCCTGCAGCGGCACCAAAGAAGCTTGTGTTATGATCACCATTATTACAGCAATGTCAGAGTAGATTTCAACCATATCATGTTTGCAGATCAGCTCAGAGACTGTCACAGCCATGTTCATACCTCCTACCAACATCACTCCTAAGAGATGCTCTCTGTTCACTGTGCTTGTTTACATCCAGGTAGTACAGGGAGCAGCGCAGGCCCAATGGAGCCGTAGTCCAAGGTAGCAGCAGGAGGCTGCAGTTTGAGTCTGAGCCCATACATTTGAATTTTACAAAAAAAAAGCTCTCATGAGGTTGAGTGGTTGTCTCACTGTATGGGAAACTGTGTTTCAAGGAGGGGGCTCAAAAATGGGTGGTAAGGGTGAAAGTTAGAAACGAGACTTGAACTATTTGAAAAAAATCCAGTGTCTCACAGATGGACAAGGATTAACATATGTTACCTTGATGCTAATACATAAAGAAAATTGCCATTAACAGGCTAACAGAATTAGCATTTCAATCACAGTGATCATAGCTTAGGAAACTGCTATTTTACTTGATGATGCCTTGTTCAACGGATTGCTTAATTTATAATTCACCTAAAATAGATCATTTCAAGCGATGGGCTGAATGTGAGCATTAGGGCTCATAACTTATAGATCTATAAAAATCTATCTATTAAAATCTATATCTTTAGATACTAGTCCAATGTAAGGTTTATTTTTCTACCTCAATGACTATTAAAATAGTCAAAAATCACAGCCCGTCCCTACCTTAAACGGCAGCTTGCTCTGGTTTCTCTCCAAACCACGTCCCACTGGGACCAGACCAAAAAGCTCTAATAGCCATTTTAGGGACTGACAGGAAACTCTTTAAATATGAAGTTCTGAGTGTTTTCAGTCACTTTGCAGCCCAGGTAATTTATAAGCTTGCAGAACCCCTGTGCTCTTCTGTTCTAATCTAATCTTTACGTATATTTGCTTGCACTTAAAGTTGAACTGATCTATGGCTTAAATGTTTACTGCTGGCACTGTAAAAAGACTGCGGTGGTGCTGTTATATGGGCGTATTATAGACATGTCTTTCATAAGCTGTGATAGCTATAGCTTATAAAAGAAGAGTGAATACATGTGCCCTTTATATATAGCTGAAGAGATGTCAAGGAAGATTAATTCAGACACATAATGAAGACTTAACGTGTGAGAGAAAAGCATTCAAATCCAGCTGTCATCACTTCTCTTCAACAGAAGCTTTGGATGTTTAGCAGTGAGTTGCGTTGAAAGCTAACAAGTAGAGGTGGCACTCTAATTACCTCGGCACCAAAGTCACATTGCTTTAATAAGCGTTTGCCATCAATCATCTGCAACAGAGAACACACCAGAAACACGCTAACTGCCTCCTATCCCCAAGTCACTTTTTGTGTATCAGCACTGCCATCAGGAAATAACAGCTACCCAGAGACTGTCACTTCTCAAACAGAGCCGTCCCCGTCAGCTCTAAAGCCAGCCATTAAATCATCGACGGCGGCTGTCAAAATCCCCCCCGCCGCAGCTCCACCTTGATACACCGGTGCCGAAAATGATCCATTATCTGTTGGCTCTTTCCCAACGCCGAGCTTTCAAGTGCCAGACTCTCATAAATATATCCAAAGCAGCGACAAAGTCACGGTGGTGACAGCTGCAGCGGTACCCCCTGGGCTTTGCTTTTGACTCTGCAGCAGAGTTTTGTAGTGCAATCCAAGAAAAGTCTGTGGACAGAAAGGAGCGGGTAAACAAGGAGATCTGACGGACTGTCTCGCCAGTCAAACATGATGAAAAACGTATGCTCTTGTTAGAATGATGGCCAGACGCCCAAGACTCAAACGGACAGGATGTTGATGTCGAGTTGAAACGACTCAAAAACCCTGCTGGAACATCGTCATGTCTATGGCATATGAATACTTCTGCTATTTAGTGTTTGTTTGTTTGCAAAGAAACTTTTTACTTTGTAAACAACTTCTGTCCTCATTACAGGAGTCCAAATGTGTCTTATTAAACATCACATAACACATCACATAACACCTGATTCTGCTGTAGAGCATTTAAAATGCTCTCTACGTTGATGACTTATTAAATGCTTTAACACTTGTGACAACACCTGTGTGGAAACCCATCTGGCCAAACATCTGGAGCTTACTGCATGGAGATTTACTACTAACTGACTGTGATGAATTATACCATTTACTATACAAACCATTTCTCAGGTCTGTTCCTCTAATAAAGGACTTCATTATAGCTTTATTAGGACTTTAACTGACTCAGATTGTTGTCAGTCTTACCAGATATACAGGATAAAGTTGGTTACAAATCTTATAATTATTTATAAGTCAGTGCTAGCAGGTCTACAGAGACATAAGGAGCAGTCAGTCTGTGGGAAAAACAGCCAACAAGAAGAGTCTGAAACTTCAAATCAACACTTTCAGGTTTAAAATAAGTGTCAAAAACCTTACATGCAGTCAGACATTAAAAAATCTATTTACACATTTAAAATAGCATAAATGCTGTGACACTCCTCATACATGGTGCACTGTTCTAGTGTTAATTTTCAACATGGCGTCAATGAGAGGCTCTAGGCTTTGAGTGATTTCACCACAAAGTAAGCATGAATCTAAAATGTACAGGAAAAATAGTGAAAACTTGCTAGTCAGACTATTTCATTAAGCTAACAAATTTAAGTGAATAGTCTGCTCTTTTGCAGGAAGCCAGTTCTTGTGGAAAGCCCTGGTTCTCTTCACAGGCATGTTTTGGGGACCTCTGAGAACAATATAAACTTGTCTGTAAATGATAAAATATGTGACCTTTAAGTCAACAAAAACATTTTAGTCCACGTTTAGTTGATAAAAGGCCCCACACTTTACTGTCTTAGAAATAATATGATCAACCACACTGTGAAAATAATCTAAAACACACATCACAGAGGTGCAGATGGCCTAGAGGTTAACAGGCAAAGTTTATAATGCAAAGATGCATCTTTAATCCAAAGACACTTTATTTACAGTGACATATTGTTGAAAATAATCTTAAATGTACAGATAAAAAGAGTGAAAGCTTGCTAGTCTATCTTATTATGGAACAAAATTCAGTGAGTAGTCTGTTGTTTTGATGGCAGCCAGTGTTTGCGGAAACCCTTGTTCTTGGAAAAGCTGGCAGTACCACCCAGTGTTAGTTTTGCAGCTATTTCTAAATTAAGTTTTAGTCATTGGATTGAAATTCCTTTACATTTAAACCTCAGTTCAGTTATGTTCAGTCTTTTTTTTTTTTCTAGCAAAATTTTAGTCAATAATAGCTCCTTAAATTTTAGTCTGTACTTTTAGTCGAGGCATTTATTTCCTTTGAACTAATCACCCATATTGTAACTTTATTTACATTTTGAATACTTAAGAGTTCTGTACTATCAGTTACTTTAAATCTACTTATGAAAATACATCCATATCTTCTATGCACAGTGGAGCAGTATCATGGATTCTGAACGTCGGAGTCCAACACTAATATTTTAGTTTTGTTGTAAGCCTATTCTGCTGACCTTAATGTTTGTCACAGGTTTTATCACCAAGATCTATTTTTAGCTAATTTTATTCTTGTCTTTCTTGTGTAAAAAACGTAGTGAACAAACATTTGTAGTCGTAGTTTTGTCGACATAACAATCACCACACTACAGTGGTAAAGATGTAAGTCCTAGGCGACCAGTGAAGGGTCGTATTACTAAAGTTGTATGCCAACTCATGAATATTCACTGTGTGGAAGGGTTGGAAAAAGGTGAACTATTTTGTTGGTCCAACCATAACCAGACTCTTAAAATGGCAGTGACCCGACTTTGTATATAAATGATATCTCAACACTAAAAAATGAAACCCAGATTATTTATTGTTTTTCCTTCACCGCCCATCTTTAGCTTTGCCAGATTGAGAATAAAGCCTGGTTTTAAAAAAAGGACAATTTAACCAAATTACTCTCATTCTGCCTACTTGGAGAATGGCTCTGTTGTTTGCATGGAGGAAGCATTTATATAAAAAACAACAGTAAAAATTCTGCTTAGTGTTGATGTATAACACAATGAAATATAACTCCATAAACTTCATACTGGCCTGAAAATAAAAAAATGCATTTTTAAAGACACATTACAGCTCACATCTACACCTAAAAAGGGGAATTCAGCTAACTTAAGTCAATGCTGGAGATTAAAAAAACAGCTTGTTCTTTGAATTTATTATCAGGCCATATTGCCCAGCCCTACAAACAACTGTAACTACGACTGTAAGATACCTTTTCTTGAAGTTGCATCAACACGTCTTGATGCAGTTGCAGATTTGTTTACAAGCTCTGGCACATCGTTGTGTGCCACACAAAACTGCAATCAATTTTCAATCAAGTTTTCTGTTCATGCATGTTTCTCTATAATGTGACCTGATAGTCATCCTTCCAGCTCTGTAAAGATGAGGCAAAAACCATCAGATAAAGACAGATTATGAACGTGAAACTGCTTTCTTCAGTCTTTTTCCTGGTTTTAATCACCAGGCTGGTTTGTTTACAAGAAGAAGAGACCTCTGTGAATAATTCAGCTTCTGGCAGAAAGCTTGTGAAAAATGAACACTGAAGGGTCATTGAGAGACTCAGACTGCATACTTCACAATCTGTTGTTTCTTCGGCTGTAATCTGTGCTCAATAATAAAAAAAACTGAAAAGCAGATATTCTGCTGAACACGTTTGAGCGTGCTCGTCTAAACTGATGATCAAAGTGGTCATCAGCTACATTTACACCTCCTACTATTGTCAGGAAATCACAAATATAACCTCAACAAATCAAAAACATGAATGCCGATGGAGCCTCAGTTCAGTTAGAGTCTATAGCATTAATATCTTGTTACAGCATGTTCACACTACAGCTCGCTCGAAAGAAAAAATACTTTGAAAGCTCTGAATGACATTACGGATGCGTCCCATTTCTGTGGACAGAGAGGATGCTGGGAAGGAAGCTGCCTCTCTGGAGATGGAGTTGGCAGATCGTTGCAGACAGTGTTTGATGGAGATGTTTTGACACAGCGTTTGAATTTATGCACGTCACTTATTTTTTTCATTCGCTTTAATCCTTTGGCGGTGACAGCATGGAGGAACGTCTATACTCTGAGAGCCTGAGTATCTGAAAACATTAAATACTCCATCAGTAGCGTACAAATGGGCCATAGTTTCACATCTGAAGAGTTGGTAATTAGAAGATTTCACATGACTTTATCACATTTCTATAAAAATGTTTCCATCATTGTCAGTGGTTCATGGTTTTAATGTGGCGCTAATGCTTTGGTGGCTGCAGCACATAAACGCTCTTTGCTAGCAGCCACTGAATCACATAAGTAGAGGAGAAAATGCTAAGTTAACTATTTAGCATCTCTTAGTTTGAGGAACAGCCTATGTCACTTAAAATCAGTAAGCAAGATATCAATTTGATGATTATTCTACTTGACACTGTTGAGTAAAATTTTGTTCCTGGAGTTAAAATTGATCCAATGCTAAACCTGTTAGCCCATAAATGGCCATATCCATTAAGAGTTAGCATCAAGCTAAAAATCTAAGATGGGCTCACCTGTCCATGTGTAGTTTATACTAACACGGGACAGTTAGGAATTACATCCCATAGATTTGACTTAACCATGTGGAATTCTTATGCTTAATTTCATACTGGGTGCATGTTTGCAGCACGAAGGCCACATGATTGCAGCATGAAGGCTGAATGTTTGCTGCATGCTTTCTGTATGTTTGCTACATGAAGGCTGCATGTTTGCTGCATGCTTTCTGTATGTTTGCTACATGAAGGCTGCATGTTTGCTGCATGCTTTCTGTATGTTTGCTACATGAAGGCTGCATGTTTGCGGCACAAAGGCTGCATGCTTGCTGCATGTTTGCTGCACGATGACTGCATGTTTGTTCATCAAGGCTGCATGAGTGCAGCATGAAGGCTGAATGTTTGCTGCATGCTTTCTGTATGCTTGCTACATGAAGGCTGCATGTTTGCTCAATGTCTGATGCATGTTTGCTGAATCTCTTGATTCTCAGCATGTGTAGTATGGCACACTTGTTTACATGCACACTAGAATAAAAATGCAGTTGCCAGGTTGAAAGAGTCTTTAATATTTCGTTTTTCATTATGACTTTAAATTTCAAACAGTACGTGCCTGAATGAAGCATCCCCAATATTGGACAATTAGCAGCCTTCTTCTTATTTTATTGCTCTACATCCACATGGCCTTCCCTCATGTAATCCACTTATGTGCCTGGCGATGGAGAGGTCAGCCCTTAAAAAAACCACTAGGACTAATGTTGGGGGCCATCCATCTGTCTACAGCCCGAGGCGGGGGCTCAGGCGGGATTGTGTCGGGGCCCCTCAGGCAATCACACTGGAGACCTTTAAGCAGAGAGGATAGCTGACTTGTCCTGTCAGCGCCCACTGTTAAATAGAGTTCCTGCTCAGTTTAGTCTCCTTCCTTTGATGGCCAATGGAGGAGTATCTGATGGCCCATCAGCGTGTTTATTTTGGCTCTGTGTGGCAGAAATGTGCAGGGCAGAATTTAATCATTAGCATTAGGAGAGGATCTTAAGTTTGCAGATGTGAAAAACACCCTGTGGGAACATTTAGAAAAGGAAAGTGATGAGGCATATTTTGTTTTCATTTTCTACAGTTCAACGCACAAATAACGTGTTAATTATGCATCATAAGGCTTCATCAAACTGTTGTGTAATGAATATTTGGGACTTTGAGCTTCTGTTCATAAGTAACCAGTGTCTGATCAGCTTTACTTCAAGGACCCAAGTTCCTTGGTTTTAAATTTAGTAACCCAGGATCTGTGTAACAAAAAAGAGCAGAAAACAGGCGGCGGGGCTTCAAACGAACATTTCAGAGCACGATTATTGCTGCTGATTCTGTGATGACAGGAAGAGGATGTTTGGTCCCTCGCCCTGCCGTTTCACTGTTATTTCTCAGACATCATAAATAAGGATTCACTCGTACCAGGAGATGCAGCTCATTTCCATGTATCATAGCGAGGCTTGCGGAGCTATCGACAGTCTAATTGATCTGTAGAGAACAGATGGGCAGGCAGGTGGGGGAGGGGGAAGGTACAGCCAGTGTTTGTGACTACAAAGCTTTTTCTGTCTCTGCTGAAAAAAACAGACGTGTTGTCAATAAGCCAATAGAAAAACAGGAGCCACTGTTTGTTGCCTTGTTGTGCTGTTATGAGTCATCCACTTTTTTATGAGCTATACCAATAATGTTGAGCTAAAAGACTGAGACTGCTGAGAGCCACTAATAATGAAATACAAGCCATGTGATAATGAAATCAACTAAATCAGGGTTAACACTTGATAGTATGGTAAAATAGCCGTTAGTTTATCTAGTAGAACTTGAATAAAATCAGTGCTGTAGCAAATCATTCTGAATGGGTAAGATCATAGATCTGGTTCACATCCTAGGTTGATTACAACAGTAAAAAGCTCTAGCTGGCTAGCTAGAGCTAAGAATAGAGGTTTGGATGCAGTGGTGTGGAGCCACGTTTCCAAAAGAGCCACCTCCAAAACTACAAATAAACTACATTATATACACGTACTGTTATTGGTAAAGGAGGACGGGGGAAAACTGAACATCTGGCACACCAAGAAGAGGCAGAGCAGCCGAGGTTAAGCTAGGCTAAATTGCGGTAAAAGTGGAAAAGAAGGCTAAGAGAAAAGCAACTAAACCGCAAGGGTGCTTGTTGTTAACTATACAGACGCGTAAACGCACAAAAGCTATGAAGCAACTGTGATTAGAAGGATGAAAAGTAAAACCTGAACAGGAGGTTGCTCAATGTCATGATGGACGCTCAGAAAAGTCACAAAAACAGCAACTGCACATAGAGGAAGTGACGTAATACGCTGACCTTAGGTGAACACGTCAGCCGTGTGGTGGAGGGGGGACAAACTGAGGGCGGAGAAACAGAAAATTTGCAGTTTTATAAAAATGTAGACATATTTATGAAGTTGTTATGGTTCCAGTCTCGAACCAGTATACCCAAGAAGTCCTCTGAGAGGTATGAATGACAATGGAGCAACAGGGAGGTTTGCAAGTCAAGACAGACATACAGACAGCTCTCCATAGTAGTAAGAAACAATGCAATATTAAACAATGCATCTAAGGCTGAGCAGTTAATAAAGAAATATTATTATATTAAGATATAATAAAGAAAATTAGATTAAGTCCCAATATGGACGACCGCAATTTTCTAATTGCAGAAGTTGCGATATTTAGTTACATTAAATTGGAGTCAAACTACCGTTTTAAAACTTTTTTTTGCAGCAGCAGAGATGTTATGCATTTTGTTTTAAAACCAGTTCCTGTAATTTCAGGCACATTCTGGATGTTTTCTAGCACTCTTGATAACTTAACACATCATCACATTAAAACCAGCTTTGCTAACACACACAAAAAAAAGATGACTAAGCTGAAATCTTGAGAAATCAACCAAAATCAACTCCTTAATATGGCAAAACAGAGTGAAATCAAAAAATATAGATGCACATCTGCTTAGGCCTTCGAAACATCAGGGACTTAGCCGCAAGTTTTTTCAAACACATTCAGGAAACTGAAGACAGCGCCACTACCCACTTTTAGGTCCTGATCCACCAGTGGAGAAGAACTGATCTGGAAAATAACAGAGCAGCTTCACAATAAACAGAAATAACCATTAGCCCTAGCCAAGAGAACATCTATTCAACAGTTCATATGAATCATTGATGCTAAAGAAAATGACTTTTTCTTTGTAAATTGGGGGACTTGAACATTTAACTGAATGATAATTGGGTTTAAGACCAAAAGAGTCTGATAATTATACGTTTTTAAGGACCCTTGCATTATTAGATTGTCACAGATTAAAACAAGCAGCAGCAGCAGCAGCTATAACTAATGTCAAACTGTCCTTGACCAGCTCTCCCTCCCACATCCTCCGCTCTAAGTCACTGTGGATGACAGCATGTCTGAAATACCTCATGTGAAAACGCTCATTAACCAAAGAAGGGACTTTGAACAATGAGACGTCTTGGTAATTGTGCTATTCCAGCCACGTCGCGGCCCACCACATCTCCCTCCCTGGAGGAAACGGGGTTGTTGGCTTAGGCTGTAATTACTGCGGCGTGGGTATACGAAGGCTTGGTGCGGCCTTTTTGATCTGGGTCCTGCTCTGTTTGGGGACATTCATGAGACAACAAGGCAGCCGCCCGGCCGTCCACTCACTTCTATAAGAGCATGGCAAACACATGGGCTGCTGACAGGCTGCCGGTGTTGACTGATGGTGACAGAGAGGACCGACAATAACAGCTCAGGCGGCAGTGTCGCCTTACTGACCAAACAGTGTGAAGATGGCGCCCTGAAACATGACTCCTCACAGAGGTTCTCCTCATCACATTCAGCTCTTTTATCATTTCTCTCACACATTCATGCTTGTACTGATCTGATGCTCCCTCTAATCCCAGCAGCCCCGGATAAAAGTGTCACAATTTGACACAAATGCGAATTTAAATGTAAATTTTATGAATCACGGCTAAAAAAAACCTGTACACTTTTTTTATGAGAAGTCACAGTTTGTTTGCTAAAGTGAATATAAAGTCGCTTTAATCCCGCCTTTGTAGTCCCAGAGGAGCATCTGGAGTCACTGAAGGAGCACTTTCACAGATGCTGAGTTCATATGCTGCCGGTTCATAGCCAATGTTTACAGCCTTGTAAAAAGGAGCCTCAGCAGAGGGTCCGGGCCCCAAAGACACCACGCTGTCACAAACTATAACATCATACCCGCTTCAAGAAAAAATGAGCTTTTGTAGCTCACAGTGGGGGGCGCATGTGTGGAGAATACAAAGACATAGGTATGTTGACAGAGAGCTGCTGGTTGTAGCTCCTCAATACGACATAAGAGTGGTGGAGGGAGGATCCGGTCTCATCCAGGCACGTTTTCATCATCAGCTACACATGAAGCAAATACTGCCTGAAGATTCCTGCAACACACTGAGAGTTAAACTTGACTTTTTTCACTGTGACAAATTTAAGAAGGATTTTTGAGTGAGTTTTGCAGAGATCTGTGCCTAGCAATCTATTTTATTATCTTTGTAGAGTAGAAGAAGTATGCCAGGACATCTCTGTTTTATCACATTCATTTTATGGATTGACTTGACAAATCTTACCCCTTTAAAGTTTTATGTCTTTTGCCTTTTGGAGGCTTTAATGGTCACATTTACCCTGAAATTCCAAGGAAAAGTTTTTTTTTTTTCAATTTAAAGGTTTTACATGTAGATTTTTTTTGCACTGAAATGTCTACATTGTCAACAAATGACAAAATGTGTGTTATATTATTTCACTGAGTACACAGAATGCCTTAAACACATTTAAAAAGACAGAGGATTCCTTATTTTAAGGACTTGTCTTGTGCATCATGATGGACACAACGATCACTGCAGTGTAAATGCTGGATGTGTGAAGTCAAAGACTGCTACATAATAAAGCTAGAACTTGTAAAGGAAGTTGCCGCTCTGTTGCTGTATCTCATGTTTTATGCTGCTGACTTGTGATAAACCCTGGTTATTCTCTGTTATTGGCTGCAGGATCTGTGCTCCCAAAAACCCCAGCTCATCTTAGAAATGGACCATTTAGAGCCCTTTTACATCATGGGGTGGAGGGGTGGAGTAGTAGGGGAAAATGCAAGTGATTCCACTCTAACATTGGCATCATCTTTAATTTTTTGTTTTCATCAGCAGCAAATATCCATGCGTGCACTCAGCAGTTCTGATATGTCTGCACAGCTCCAGCACTGTGCTCGTTAGTGACTTTATTGATTAAAACTTGCAACTGTAACCTTTAGTTTTAATTATGCATTCAGTTCTGGTCTAACGTGTATAAGAGGCATTATTAATGCCTATTATTTTCTAGTGATGTAGTTATCTAAGATGGCATCACAGCAGCAGCTGGTGTGAAGATGGTTCAAAGAACCTAGCTAATGTTAGCAGCTTTAGCATTCGATCCTCTTTGCAGGTTAAACTTGTGCTTTACGCTGTCATGATTTGCTGATATGTGAGTATAATGAGCAACAACCTATGAACAACTTTATCCCCATTTTCTAGATCAAAATAATACCAAACAGCACAGTTCCTAAAAGATACAATCGATGCTATCAGTTTATTCTTGTTTACATTTGAGTGAACGAGCATTATGGCCGCATGGCAGTAGAGATCAACTGGAGTTACGCTGGTTAACTAATGGTGGGAGGCTGTGTTACAGTTTATACTGATATGTCAGGATTTGAGGACATGAAATGATAGAAATTAGTGACAATTACTTTCTCATGACTCTTGTACCCAGCAATATTTTTCATCTAAAAAATTGGCTGCATCTATGGATGAGTATCAAAAACCAGAAGTGACATGGCAGTGCCAACACATCTGCTACCTACCCAACCTGCAGATATGCATACTTCATTTTGATACCCTGCAACCCAATGAAAGTCAAAAAATATGTGTGCAATTTTAGTGTTAAGTTACATCAGCTTCCCTGTTCTTATCCCATGTTTGACTGGCACCTTGCAAAGATATTTCTGCAAATCATTTATGATACCCATACAGCTTTTATTCTCTAACTGACTTTCAACACATACTTTTTCCTCTCAAAAGTATCAATTCAAGCACCACTGTGCATCAGCACTATATAAAAAGCATCAATTTAGCACTAGTACAGGGAAAAAACCTATACAATACCCAAACCTAGCTGCATCCTACATACCAATGCAATCAGAATCCCAGTTTAAAGTGCTGACACACACACTGTCATTACAGCAGCTGTGTGCAGCTGCAGAAACCAAACGAGACTGAATTCATCCCAGTCATTATGCACTGCAAGCAGCCACTTCACTGCTCAGAACATGCTGGAATAAAGAATGACGCACACCAGACCTGCAGGGGTTGGCGCCACTTTTTAACTGCTTTTCTCCCCCATTAGGTCATAATCTGGCATTTAAAGACAACAGGGAATATACCATTGATAAATAAATGTCAGTTGGAGAAAGAGACATGTGAGTTCATCTAAAAACAATCACCACAGGCTGAAAGCTCTACTACCGTACTACTGCTAATAGATGTGCAAACTCAATACGGCGAAAACAGATGATACCTAAAAAGCGAAATAGCTGCACAGAAACTGCACGCTGTGGACTCCAAAAATAGACCTGAGCAGCTTATATTCTGGACTTTACTATAAAGGAGTGTCTTGTATGGACTCCTAAATGAAGACTGAGTAATTTCATAGAGTGCTATAAATAAAAGCCTGGGCTATTATTAGAGGTGTATGGTACTTAATAAGCTCTGTGTCACATTATGCAGTATCCTGTTTAATAATGACAGTTTATGTGTATACTTTACCACTGAATTGTTATGCATCTTCATCTTTGTTGTGCAAATATTATTATATCTTAAAGTACATTAAGACTGTCTTTTAGCTGCAACATGCAGCTGTGCATGTATGTAGCACACCGCCCAAGGCTACTTGCCCCTTCAGAGACAACACAGCAAAGCTTTTCTTATCTTATCTCATTGATCTTATCCTGCATGGATAAGTGTTAAAGTAATGAAAAGCACTGTATGCACATCTTTAAAGCTTTTTAATAAGATACAAAAGCAGCAAGGCCAGTGCACAGCCTTGAAAATGAGAATCTATGGATTAAGTGAAGGCTAAAGTCAAGGAAACCTTCAAGCCTCGCTGTACGAAGGCATATTATCTACTGTATCTGCTCAACGCATTAACACAACCTACATCCACACAATGCAAACACAAGGGAGCAACATCATCATGCAGCAGCTGGTGAGGGCTTTTACCCATTACAGTAAAAAGAAATCATACATATTTCAGTAGCAGGAAATCAAACTCCCAACCCTGTCATGCTCTCTTAAACTACACGCTGCTTTTACAGCGACTGTCTGAGGCTGTTTCACTGCAGCATCACACAGAGGAGGATATACTTCTCCTCCTGATGGGCCTTATAATAATAGAGATAAATGAGCACAACAAAGTGTGTTTTCTGTTGGGAGCAGATGTTGGTGTGAGTCTGAGGTCCCCTGGGCGAGACACACAGTAAAGCTGCATATGTGCGGCTCGTATGTCTGCTGGTTTAAGTGGCCTCTTACATGACATCATGCAGCAGGATTAACCACTTACACACGCTCGCAAATACCGCTTAAAGATAAAGGAAGTGTGGAGATGTGTGCGCTAATCTTTGCACAAAAGTTAGATTTTGCATGGTGCAGGATGTCTTATCTTAAACTGTTGAACACAACTTGCACCAGGTTATTCTGGCAGCATTCTGTCTCCATAAAGAATGACAAAATCTTCCTTTCATTGCTTGTTCAGAGATGTGCATGAAGGGTTACTCAGAATATCTGGATAGAGAGAATTCAGGCTGGGTTGAATGGGAAAGTTGAGTTTATTTTCTCACCTGGTGGATGTAAATAAATACTTTTCTCTGAACTGAAGCTGTGATACCACAGAGGGAAAAATCACATGCCCCATTGGTGTGACATCACATACGTAGGTGGGCAGGGCAAGCCTCATTGTGAGGTTGATTCTGTAATTCATGAGGCAAGGAAGATGGTGGAAGCTTGTTTTCATCCTAGGGTTGAGAAATCATCAAAATTCTGATGAACTACAGCAAAAAAAGCAGTAAAAATGTTTAATTCTGTTAAATTTGAGGTTTCTATGTGTTTGGGTGGCTGGGACAGCATAATTTGGTTGATTGCATGCCTTTATTTTGGATAATACAATCAGCTTCTGCAATAGAAAACCATTGTGCATGCTCTTTTTGCACTCTTTATGAGCATGGGTAACTTGTACTTGTGGTGCATTTGCACCAAAGAGATCAGTTCAGTTTGGTTCAGTATGGGAAGTAAGTTTTTGCATTTCCACAGGCAAAAAATGGGAAAGTTACCATAATAACTGTGACTTATTGTCCTGGCTTGTTGGCATCCTTGTGTTGGGGTACCAAGCATGCCTATCCAACCCTAAATGGTGGAGGTAGACTCACTCTTTGGTTTGAAACCCTGCCTAATAAGTAAGGGTTGGCTGTGGAAATGCAAGCATAATCAGGGTTTACTGTACTGAACCAGACCACTTGGTCTGGTTTGATTGTCCATGTATAACTTACCCTGCCAGATGCCAGTGGAATGTCTTCAATTACATTTGAGGTTTCAAGGATCACTTGAACTGACATTTGCATGGAAAAATAGGCCCACATTAGCTCTAATGAGCGATTGAATAACCCGAATCTTTCCAGAAAACATGGTTTTGGAACCAAAAGTTGAAGTTATTCCTCTTGGAACATGATTCCTTTATCCAACTATGTAAGTTGCATTTTACACTTTACTAGAATGTATCAAATGTTGAACTTTTTCCAGTCAATTAATGTCAAAAACTTTCCCAAACTGCCCAATTTTCATCCTTTATGTCTTAAAATGAAGGGTTTTCTTGCAGATTTGCACACCAATTTTGGTTTAAAGTTAAATTCTGTGAAACTCTTATACTATTATTGTGGTTGCATGCCTTGAGCAAATTCAGCCAGCACTCTGACCTTCTTAATTGATGTAAAAATACTGAAATAATCTTCTTTCTGCAGGGTTTGAACAAGGGATCCTCATCTTTATAAAATATATTTAAAAATGGGAATAAAGTAGGCTTCATATGAGTAAAATTAGGGGTTGGTTTGTCATCACATTTCACAAAACTGGACCCCCTTTAGAGCCCTAAGGAGGCTCAGGGTTTAGGAGTCACTGATGTGAAGCACACAGGCTCCATGTGTGCAAACATAACAGTCATGCCAATTTAAACTGACCATATGCCAAAGTTGTGAGAACAAATAAAGCCAGTAAAAGAAGCCAACAGTGGAGATACTTCATTTTTTCCTTTAATTCTTTACAAGAAAGCTACAGACAAAAATTTGGAAATCATCCCTATATCCATGAATTCACACTCTGTAGCAGACTGGAAACTTCCCATAAGTAAAGATACTAATCTACAGCTTGAAATGAAAACTGGACCCCATTTAGGCCCATAGGAGAGGCAAAGCTTTTTAAAGGGTCACTAGTGTGAAGCATGCAGGCTCCATGTGTGTAAACACAGGATAAAACAGTCATGCAACAGTCATCCAAACTCACCATGTGCCAAAGTTGTTAGAAGAAATAAAACCAGTAGAGGAAGCAGAGAGTGATGGTACTCCATTATAAACTCAGGTTTGGTCCCAGTTTGTGAGTGAGGCTGTCCGTCCAGCAGCAGCAGCAGCAGCAGAAATGATAAATCCAAACAGAAACGATCTGCAGTCTATCTACGGGATCAAATCTCTGCAAACACCTTCAAACTCCACAGGCAGCATCTCTTCTGCTGCAGGATTAAATCAGAGACTCAAACATCCTCACACAGGAACTTTCTTTCTTTCTCCAAGTCTACCTCCGATAATCCCAGCGGAGAGTCCGAGGAGAGCAACCCGCAGGTGATGAGAGGAGAGGCGGCTGAGAGTGGCAGCAGCGCCCGGGCAGAGCCAATTTAAATCTCAGCGGAGGGAAAAATGTTCACAGCAGCTTCTTTAAAGGGAAAAATAGACCCAAAGTGCGTAAAATCATGTCTGAGAGAGTTTCAAGTCCACTTTTTAAAGGCAGAGCTCCATCTCTGCTCCACTGCCTCTGTTCATCTGCTCCGCTAGCAGCGATGAATTACTACGGCAGCCCCACTCACAACAACACGCTCACACAGCCCCAAGCACGGCGTGGAGTCAAGGCAGAGGCATGCGAACACGACTTCCGGTTCGTCTTTCAAAATAAAAGTATGGCATCAGCTTACCCCATCTCAGATTTCATTTTCACGCTTTTAACTGCTATAGTTGTTATAAAGAAGGCATTAATAGTCTTATATTACCTTACTGTGTGTCATTTATATTTGTAAAGGGGACTTAATAAAGGGAAGTCCTTGATATATTGTTTATATAATCCCCAGGAGCTAGATTTATTATATCACGTATTTATTTAATCAACTGCATTTACAAAATGTAACTTCTTTTAGAAATATGAAAACCCCTCTATATAAATACCAAATATTTACAGAGAGAGCACTAATATACCAAAGACATTCTTGTTGTCCCCCAAAGTAAAGAAAATAATCAAAAAATGTGAGAAAATATGTCAAAATGTTGTAGAAATTACAAAGAAAATTTAAAAATAACTAAGAGAAAAAAATCAAAATGTTGAGGAAAAATGTCAAATATGATGGAAAAAGTAAAGATTTAGTATAAAAGTACAAAAGGTTGAGATACGTGGAGATACAGTTTCAAAATTTGAGAAAATGAACTAAAATATTTGGAGGGAAAAAAGACATTTTTAGAAAAAAAAAATCAAAATAATAAGGACAGACTTAAGATGTGCAAACAGTATCAAAATATGGGTATAAAAAGTTAAAATTTGTTATAAAGGGTTAAATTGTTGAGATAAAAAAAATAAAATTATGGAGAAGAAAAGTATAAAAATTGAATAGAAAAATCCAAAAGTCTAAATACAAATATCTAATTGTAGGAGAATAGTCAAGTTTTGGGGACAATGAAAAAATGTTGAGAGAAAATGTAAACAATAAAAATATTAATATGGAGGGGAAAAGTCAAGATTTGATCTCAAAATACTTAAAAAGAATGTGAAATGTAGGGGAAGTCAGGATTTAGAGATAACTAATTTTATATGGTGATATAAGGCCATAATTTTCAGGTACTATGTGCAAATGCAGAAATCAAAATGTAAACATTTTTAGATAAAATGTCACAACCTTGGCAGAAATGTTGAAATGTTGGGATAAACTGTCAAAATATTGAGGTAAAATGTGCAAATGCTGAGATAAAAAGTCAAAATATTGATAAATAATCACATGGTGAAATATAAAATCATATCAAATAGAAAAATCCAAATAATAGGAATAACACTGTCAAGCTTGGGGAAAAATAATAAAGTTTGTTGAAAAATATTGAAAAAGTTAAGATAAAATATTTGAAAACGTGGTATTAACATCCAAATGTTGAGAAAATATCAAAAAGCTGATAAAACCCCCAAATCTATATTTTGACTGTATTCTTTCAGGCAGGTAACTGGCTACTAGATCTTTGACTCCGTATTTTCTCTGAGTTCAGTGATTTCATGGGTGACTTTTAAAAAACTATAAACATGAATCAGTTTAATACTGTTACATATGACGTACCTCATTTACAGCAAATTGCGTGTTGAAGAAATAATTTGAAGTGTGTAGCTCATTAGATAAACTGCTGACTACTTTATGTTGAAGGTTTACTGAAGTCACTTCCGGTTTGCTCGTGGTTACCCCCGTCTAACTTCATCATCCCACCATCGCTCTCTTAAAGGGCCAGTACACCAAATGTGAATGACTTGAAATTTGAATGTTGAATGGTAAATGTCTTTTTTATTCCTTTTGTGATGTTTTCAGTTTTTATAGTATTATGAAATAACCTAGTCAGTCATTTAAACTTAGAAAACTCTGTGTTGCACATACAGAACATATTCCTGGTCATCCCCAACCTGGACAGGCATGTGTCAATCACGTCACTCTATCTGTTGTAAATCTCTCACAGGAAGTTGGGGTTCACATCAGTCATGGAGTTCTGTTTTGGAGCCTCAGGTTTGACATTTGAGCTGCTATTTTCTCCAAGTTTTGGAGCCAAAGTTGACCGAATTTGGACTGCAGAGTTGTTACGTATTGCTGAGTTTATCTGCTGTTTGCAGGCTCAGCGATAGGCATGCACTACCTTTTGTTTATAATGGGGCAAAAAAATCGCTATGCTGTAGTTAAGATCACCTGAAGCTCACGATTGAGGGTCCTTTGGATTGGAACTTTTTAATGAGTTAAAGTCTTGATGACACACTAACACCTAGAAACTGATGCTATCACACAAAGACTGCAGCAGCCTTTCATTCTTGGAATCATTAAGTGAATTAATAGTATTTACATGAATCTGAACATAATCTGACTTTGAGCTCGGCCAGGTTTCATTAAACATTAAAGGCATCTGAGGGCATCTTTTTAATCCTGCAGATTTTACTTGGATTAAATTCATTTACAAACAACCTTTCTTTCGCTGAAGTCAAATTATCCATCCTGGTGTAAATGTCATCATTTATCTCAAAGCTGTTATCGAAGCACAGAGGCATAAATAATGTCAGCCGTGGTACGAGTCCAAATGCAAATTTGTCTTACATGTGAGGACCTTTGATCGTGCCGGCTGTGGTGCTGTGTGTACAAATCAGGAGATGGAAATGACTCAGGCACTGAGAGACACAAACAAACCTCACACACCGCTGCAAAATGTCACTATTTATCTGAGCCCGCTTTGCCTGCACTTGATGGGAAACGAAAAGCAATATTACATGTGCCAGGAGATACGGCAAACTGCAGCCAATGAGACTTGACATACGGAGAGCCTCTATTCTGCAATGAAGCAATAAGGAGTGATTGGGGAGAGTGGGGCTGAATAAATATTAAGGGTCAGACGGACCTGGTAAACACACAGCTCCTGACATTTATAGAAATGCATTGGATGGTGGGAGGCGTTGAGCGCTGCATACTAAGACGAGCTTTTACATGTTCTGTCACCGAGGCGTTTTAATATTAAAGGGAATAATTCCACATCACTAAAGTCACAGGCCGCTGCAGAGGGCTGAGCAGAAAAAAACTGTCTTTTGGGGAGCAGAAAGAACAGAGCAGAGCTTAAACACCCCTGATAGTTCTTTCATGTTTAATGCATGTACATGTTTAATTTAATTGCAGAAACTGATTAATTGAGCATCGCTCTGTGATTGAATAAAACATGATGAGGCCCTCCACTAAATGCATTTCCGCTCGGCTGTGACTGATGCTGCTACTTTGGAGCCTTCGTCAAACATTTGGCCGAGCTGTCAGAGGAATCAAGCACTCCATGAATTTAGACTAATTATCCACATTAGGTGGAGAATTAAAGCGACAAGCCATCAGTGAGCTTTGCTGCCGTTTCTGCACGGTGGCAGCTGAGCCATATATCATAAAATTACGCCCGCTCTTTACACAAAGGCGACGATATATGAGGTGATTTCTTCCATTAATTTGAATCTATTGTAGAGGCCTTCAGAGGCTGCTTACGGGAAATGTCAGCGTTAAAACATTTCCTGGAAGCACGATGAGAAGACAACCTCTGTGATCTAGTGAGTCTAATTAATCTGAAAGGTTTAGGTGGTCCGGGAGTTTTCGTTCTCTCATCTTTTATAGATCAGTGAATGTTGAAGATACATCACATCTGCCTTTTTTACATCAGACGAGTGAGAGGATCAAGTTTGTGCAGAAACAACACCAGAAAAATGAACGAATGTGCGCATTTAGGCTTCTGTGTTGAATCTACATCATAGCATTTGCCACTGATCCACATAACCGACATGCACCTACTTAAAAATGTGAACTTCACGTCAAAAAGCAGACTGCTAGCCTTCTGACTGGCTGCCAGTCTTTGAGTGATCTCTATAGGCACACTGTGTGTACTCTATTGAGAGATAAATGGTTGCAGATGGCCACACTATTAGTAAGATCCACTAGCTGACATCCAGCATGCATTTCCTCATCTTTATGTCTCACAGAGGCCGAATGAGTGCAAAAATTCCCCTCAGCAGTCATGCTTTCCATCCACCCCAGTGTCTTCTTTCCTACTCTCTTTTCTGAAGATTATTTTTGGGACTTTTTTGCCTTTATCTGATTGAAAAGCTGAAGTGAAATAGGAAACATGGGAAAAGATAGCAGGGCGAAGACATGCACCAAACACAAGCCAGAACCAGCGATTGATTCCTGCTACCGATATACCGAGTATGTGCATCGGCCCCTATATGGATGCCTCCTGTAACAGCAGATCTTCTTTTCCTCTCTGCAGTTCGTATAATCAACTGAGGCTCATTATTTATCAGTTCCAACTCCAACATACACTTGGATTCAGTCATGGTTTTCAGCCATAGTTTCCTGTACACAAACAAGCAGGAAGGAACCAGGAACTGGCATAAAAATCACACTTCTGAGTAGTGTTACAGCGGAGTACTGCAGAGACATGCAGATATAACAATGCACAAGTATGTGGTGCTCACAACTACATAGGTCACTCACTACAGCATAGATTTGACTCAGAAGTACAAGCCAAGCTGTAGTGACACCATATGAGACTAAGACATTTCCTAGACGGCTAACATGCAGTTAGAAAAAGTCCAAAAAGTTAGACTAGCACACCTATAAAACAGGTCTGAATTCCATTTACTCTTGCAATGGATTGTCCAGATTACTAGTCTGTACCCAGGCAGATTCATCTTGCAAAGCTCCAATCTGTAACATTTGTGCCCTGTCTGAGAACAGACCTGACTAATCAGAGTCCTTTGAGGAGAATGAGGCAGTAGCTATGGCAATGTTTAGTTGTACTGGAAGCAGGTAGCAATGGCTGCTACCACCGATGTAGTGATTAATGATTAGTGTTTCCATGCAATCTGCAGAGATTTTCACCCTGACTTTTCCCCTTACCCACCCCTTGATTGGGGAATGTATCTCAAGCATGATAGGCAAACTGTAGTAAAACTTACTGCTGTGAGGAACAAGTGTGAACAGAAAATCTGAAAAATGTCTGGGCTACTTTCGGGTCGCGTGAGTGAAAAGAGCTTTAATCAAGGCAGGGGTTAGGAGGGGGTTAAATACAGGAGAGCTTGCAGGAAAATTCAGGAAAAGTCAGATCTCTCAGGTAAATTTTGGATAGGAGTTTTGTGCAGGTGTGAACAATGCTTTATCAATAAAGTTAGCCAGCAGAGGTGCAGAAATGACTAGCTAAAAGGAGGCATCACCCGGTATAGCATCGTCATATGGCGAATAAATCAATTCTCCCTTGTTGAATGTATATTATAGCAGTAAATATCCTAACTGAGCTCTATGTGCAGCCTAACTGTGCATGTGAACTTACTGAATGTTTTAATATATTTTAATACCACATACACACTGAGAAAGCTGAGATTTAAAATGCAAAAGTCAAGATGTCTCATCATATTCAACAAAATCTTGTACTCTTTGCATAATGCATGGGCCAGCTGGGCTTGTGTTCATAAATAAAGTAATGACTTTAAGTGAATTGAGACTATGATGTATGCCTGACCTCTGCTTTGCTTATTTCTTTATGCCGAGCCTGTGCTGCCACTACAAGCAATTTCATTATTCCACACTGTTCAGTTGATTAAAAGCTTTCATAAAAAAGCAAAGAGTGATACCAAGAGTCCGAGTTTGCCTCTAAAATCAAACTTCATTTGCAGCGTAGGAGAAATGAGCGGCTCAAAACGCCATTCTGACTTATTACACTCGTCTCACTTTACATGCCAGCTCCAGAAATGATTAAAGAAACAGAGTGGTTGCAAAATCGTTATTAATTTAGGATGAAGTATTCACTAGCTCGTATAACTGCTGAGTCATTTCCCACTTAGCTGATGTTTCTCAAGGAGACACCAAACTATAGCTCTATTATCCTCCAAAAAATGATTATTTAGAGGAGATCAGCAGACAGCATGACAATGAATTATTCTTAAAGCTCCTGTGAGGACTATTTAGCTACTAATGAACCATATTTAGAGTCATTTTGATGCTTCTTAATGACAGTAAAAGCATGCAAGACTATCAGGAAAGTGACCAGTATTTTTAGCTAAAACATCTTAAATCACTGCTGGGAAAAAGGTGTCAGATGATTGGAGTTACAGCAAAGGAAAAATATGTCTCAATATACTCATCAGAACACACAAAGAAGCATTCATGAGTGCTCTTTCTGTTCTCAAGATCTAGTTTTGCTCAACATCACTTATAAACAGGTTTATTTAAAAACAGTATTTCATAACATTAGCCTCTTCAGTGCTTGTTAAAAATGAGATGTTGCAATGGAAAATGCTGTTTCAATCAGACCCATTGTCACAGGTGTATAAAATCCATCACCTAGCCATGCATTCTCCATTTACAAACATTTGTGATTCTAAACGGGTTGTTCTGAAGAGCTCCAAGACTTCAAGCGTGGATGAGATAGATGCCACCTTTGCAATTAGATGGTTTGTGAAATTCCATCCCTGCTAGATATACTCAGTCAACTGTAAGTGACGTTATTAGAAAGTGGAAGCATTTAGGAACAACAGCAACTCAGCTGCAAAGTGGAAGAGTTTGTAAAATTACAGAGTGGGGTCAATGACTGCTAAGGTACATGGTGTGTGACCCCTAAAATACGTGTTCAGAGCAGATAGGTTTTAGTTTCAGTCAGTGAGAGAGCTTCCACCAGCTCCGCTGCTCTGCATCACACCTCCAACAGAGCTCCAGCAGTCCTGAGCCCTCTGCAGCAGATACGCTGGACTTCTATTTCTGCCAGACGCCAGAGCCCTGCGCGTAAATTCAGCATGGCGCAGATCAAACAGGGCAGGAAGTGTCCCCGAAACCAAATCAAAATATCTGGTTAAATTTCAGAATAAAATACTCCTTGTTGATGCCAGACAAATGACAAACCGTATTTCGTTTCACTACATCAACAAAAAGTCACAATAGGGCACGGCAGAGCTCGTAGCCAACAGGTCAGAGGAGCAAAAAGATTTATTTATAGATAGAGACCCATGGTACACATGAAACACATGAAAAGACAAAACAGAGACAAATCAAAGCAAGTTCATCCTACTCCTGCAGTTCAGAACAATAGCTTCACATGTGTATGTTATGTTTTAGCACTGATGGAGCAAAGACATATCTCCACTGCTGACTCCATCGCTGAAGCATTCTGAACTTCCACTGGTATTAATGTAAACACTAAAACCCTGCAACAGGAGTTTCATGAATGGGTTTCCATGGACAAGCAGCTGCAGGCAAGCCTCACATCACCAAGCCCAATGCTAAGCATCAGATGGAGTAGTATAGAGGACACCGACAGTGGACTGTTGAGCAGCGGAAACATGTTCTGTGGTGTGACAAATCATGGTTCTCTGTTTGGCAGATGCTGGAAGAACATTACCTCACTGCACGGTGCCAACTGGGGAGTTTGGTGGAAGAAGGATAATGGGTTAAGCCCCTTATCTCCAGTGAAGGCCAATCTTAATGCTTCAGTATACCAAAATCATTTTGGACAATGCTATGCTTCCAACTTTGTGGCAACAGTTTGGGGAAGATCCTGTTCTTATTCCACCATGACTGTGCCCGAGTGCGCAAGGCACGGACTATAAAGACATGGTTTGATGAGTTTGGTGTGGAAAAACTAGACCGGCCCGCAAAGAGGCATGATCTCTTCCCCATGGAGCACCTTTGGGATGAACTGGAACCGAGGCTGCAAGCCAGGCGTCCTCGTCCAACATCAGTGCCTGACCTCATAAATGCTCTACAGAATGAATGGGCACAAATTCCCACAGAAACACTCCAAAGTCTTGTGGGAAGCCTTCCAAGAAGAGTGGAGGCTGTTTTAGCTACAAAAGGAGGGCAACTTCATATTAAAGTATTAGTGTTTAATGAGCAATATTGTTCATGTGCAAGTGGTAAAATCTCAGCAAGAGCATAAATTAGCTAAGCCTTCAGGATTATTGTGATAAACTAGCTCAGATGTCAAAGACAGAGCTCCTCTTGTCCCCTGCATAAAGCCCAATAAGGTTCTTTTTTACTACCTCAAGTATGAAGTTAAATACTGCCCAGCCCACAAACATCCTTCAGTAGAAACACTCCCTTCCTGAGTATAAATCACCATTAACATGTATGAACAGCAGCGATGGCAGCTCAGATATTGCTGCGAGTAATCAAGCGGTAATTTTGCATGCTTACAATTAGAGCTGAGAAAATTGAAGAGGAAAAGCCCCACGCATATTTGCACCCACGGCTGTTTGATAATAACGATAAGCTTTATGCGAAATCAATCTTAGAATATTGTTTTTTTTTTTTGTTTTTTTTTTACCTTGCTGTCCATCTTTCGAACAACTTTACAATCCCTGCACAGCTGACCAAGATGGACTTTTATTATGTTTAAAGCTGCTGCAGCACTGCCAAAGCTTGCAGCAGGAAATAAGAGCATATAGTGTTAAGATAAGATCAGCAGCACATGCAGCTTAATGCACATGTCCCCTTATCTGATGATGCAGCAGAGCGGGGATAATAAGTCATTAGGCTGACCTATTCATGGTGAAAACATAAGCACTGTTTCCTAGAAATACCATTAAATTCATATCACCTGTATCTATAGTGCTGCATTTGAACCTATTCTACTTTCCCCCCGCCACATTAGGAGTAATGAGACCCCTATATGTCCGCACCTTTTCCGACCCAGGCCTGGTAATGGGAGGACGGGCCCTTTAAGACGCTCCAGTGAATGAATTCTATTATAGATTAATTGATTAAGAGGGTGGCGCAGCGAGATGACAATATATCTCTTTATTGATCTGCCTCTCAATGAGATTGGCTGTTACCCAGCCTCCCTAAGGGGCGCTCCGAGAAAGAGAGAGGGGAAGAAATAAGAGAAGAGAAAGCAAGGGCTGCTATTAAGGGGGCAACTAATTTCCTGTTTCTCCTGCTGGCTTCTCTCCGCTTGGATTCGGCCCCGCAGAGTGTGAGTGTGAAGCAATAAGAGCGGTCCAGTGTACTGCAATCAGGCGGGAGTTCACTTTCACATACATCATCTCATTCCTCTCCTCTGCTCTCATTATTTAAGAATCCAGCTCTCCTGCTCTCCTCTCTGTCACCGAGACCTCTTTGTCTTACCCGTTCCTCCATAATGAGGGGCCCCCTATTAATTTTGAGGCTGTGAAGCGAGACGTGCCCTCTGTCCCCCCCCCCACGCTCTCTGCAAATCTAAGCATTGATAAGGCTGTATGAAGATGGAGTGGGCTTGGGGGTGTTGCCGTCTGTTTTTGCCACCACACGTCATAACCAGGAGGGCAGATTGAGAGTCAAAGGGGACGTTAACCTCTTGTCTCTCCGCTGGGGTTATCATTCAACTGGTTTCATACTCTGATTGTGTTTTGTAATGAGTGGGGATTATATTCGACACACATGCTGTAAGCTGTATGGATCTGTCTCTGAAGGCAGCATCAAGTGGGCTGCCAATAATGGAAATTGCTTCAGGAAAGGAACCAATCTGTGGTTATTTTGAGCCACAATGTTACACCTTATGTCCTGGCTGTCCTCTGAGTTTTCACCATGATGAGCACGTGTATGAATCCATCCTTCGGCACTGAGCCAGAGGAGCTTCAGTACACCTTGGGAAACATTACTGTCAGGTGTCTCCGCACTCTCCTTTACTCACAACAGTGAATGGTGGCCATTTCCCTCTGACGTGCTGTTTTCACCAGATAACACTGTGTTCAAGCAAACAAGCATAAAAATTCAGAAATTATTACCCACGCCGATGAAATCGGCAGGGGGTTATGTAAAGGGTTCCGTGTCTTTGTTTGTCTGTTTGTATGTGTACAAGATAACTCGGGAACAGAAAGTCGGATCTTCACCAAACTTTCAGGGAATATTGGGATAGTGACAGGGAAGAATCTTGTTTTCCTTTTGTGGCAGCAAATTTTGCAGTAAAATTAGCCCTTTTCACAAATACAACCCTAAGCTGCCATACACTAGAGCAGTGGTTCTCAAGTGGTAGGTTGGGACCTAATAGGAGATGACAGGGTCATTAATGTGTTCCTGGAAACAAAAATTGTGTCAAAAAGTCCAAAACCATTTTTTATAACATGCTTATTAGGGCCCAAGTACTGACCTCAGTTGGCAAGGACCCATTTGTATCTGTATGGGTCATTTTTCTGGCAGAAGAGGCTTAAACATGCCCCAAAACTCATCAAACTTTACAGTAAATTTTCCCCAGTCATTTGGTTATTTTGGTGAAATCGTGAAAATCCATTAAACAGGGGCCCAACAGGGGCACCAATAATGAGATGGGGGCTGGGTAAGAGCTATGTGCATGAAAATTGGTACACATATATATCATGATGAGACGGGAAAAAAAGCTTCCTGGGGCCATCTTCTATAATGTACAGGAGGCACACTATAAAGAGCGAAAGGTCAAATTCTGGCGTTTTTGGGCAATTCACAATTTCCATATTTTAACGAACTATTCCAAGGGACTTCATCAGATTTTTTTTGCTCAAACTAGACAACCTGGTCATCTAATGTTGTGCAAACTGTGAATTTTTAGCATAGGACAGGGCCGTGACCACAACCCAAACTCTAACTACTTTTGAACTACAATTGAACATTTCCACCTCTGATTATTATGCACACATTCATCAGCCTAGAGTTATGGTTTTTGGTCTCCATGTGGGTCATCATAAGACCTACAAAAAAGCGTCTTGGAGCCATGCTGCACACAACCAGTGGTCATCAAGTACATTTGCACAAGGGCCAGATAGTCTTGACAGAGCCTCTGGGGGCCGAATTTCCAAATAAAGAAAAGTCAAATCAATATATTGTTCTTATTAACATATTATTTTATTAGTATTTGTGTTTTCTTTCAAACCACAGGACATTTTTAGGCATTACCACTGAGATCTATCCCAACCTATGACACCGTAGACCACAAGGAGATAGGCATGTCCACAGAATTGGCTAGACTCCTGAAAATCCCAGAGAATGGTCCCTCAACAATTATGATTTAGCAGCAATATGAACTCATGTTTCACACGTTTCCCTACTTCACCGCTTCATTCTGCCATTCCTGCAATATTTTATGCCATTTTTAACCCTTTTTTCCCACTTTTTGCTATTTTATCACTCTTTAACCCACTTTCCTGCCTTTTCACTGCTTTTCATTGGCTTTTTTTTTGCACTATTTTGCCACTTTTAACCCGTTTTTGATACTTATTGCCCTTTGTTGCCTCTTTAATCCATTTTTTTTGCCATTCTTTAACTCCTTTAAACCATTTTACTTGCCCTTCTTATCCCTCCTTTATCCATTTTTGCCACTTGTTGCCCCTTTTTTCCTTTTTCTACTATTTTAACCTCTTTTCACCACTTTTCCTGCACGTTTTTGTCCCTTTGTGCCACTCCAAAACCCATTTGGATGCCTATCGCCCATTTTTGCCACTCTCTAACTCATTTTCACCACTTTATCTGGCCATTTTTGCCATTTTTAACAATTTCTTAAATATTTATTAATAATGGCTGACAAGTGAATTTCTGTAAAAACAGATCAAATGTGAAGTCATTCTAAAACTATTTCAGTATTACTTATTGGGGTGGATTTAGCAGCTGCAGACATTTAAAGCCAAAAGATACTCTTAAAACCACAACATTTTCTTTTCCTGCTTTTCTGAATTTAGTGATCTTCTGGGGGCCGGACAGGAAGCTTTGGAGGGCCTGATTTGGCCCCCAGGCCGCCAGTTGATGATCAGTGCTGTACACCCGGTTATTCCCACACTCTTGCAGTTGTTACACACCCTGAAATGTGCCTGGGTGCTAGGGCCCTTCAGTGCTGCTTGCAGTTATAGTTTTGTCTTCTCTCACTGAGTTGTCACTTTTTGTACGGTATGAGGTCCAAACTACAGCTATTATTCATCAGATAAATCAGACTGATCAAAAGTATCAGAAATTGGGGCAATTTCTGGGGGGCTTCTTGAGGCTTGACCTATTGAGAACCACAACACAAGACAATTTGTAAGCCTGATTTTTGTCCAGATTTGGCCCCCAAAGTATTTGTAGGGTGCGGCTTAATTCAAGGTTGTTTCTAATGATTATTGGCCCAAATAATTCAAAAAAGTCTGCAGTGTCAATAGGAATTTCTGTAAATGAACCTTTTAATGGATATAAACATGTAAAGGCTCATTTATGTTCAACTTCCCAAATGCATACAGATACGGGCAGAGCTCTCTGACCATAGTTGGGGTTTTTCAGCAGATTTCGTCCATTCTCTTAAAGCTTATGGATACAGACCAAACTTAAGTTACAAGCAAGTCTATCTTCATCTTCGGTCAAGTTAAGCATCCTCTTTGCAGTTAAATTGAGCTATAACCATAACAGTGCATGCACAGGTATTGGTTGTTTTGTAGTTTTAAACCGCAGGACACCATAACAATATAAAGATGTTGTTACAGAGGAATCACTGAAGGACTCCCTCTCAAAGGTAGTATTTATTGCGTGGCCGTTCTATTGGATTGCCTGGTATCATAGAGGATGTGCTGTTACTGTGTCCTCCCTCTGTCTCTGGCAGAAGATGTGCATCTCTTTGGAAATAGCCTTCTTCGTCTCAGGCTGGAGTGGTGTCAGGACAGAGGGTCAGAGTACACCACCGGCTGTCGCTCCACTCTGCTCTGTAATTTAGCTTCCTCACTTCCCTACCCCACAGAGCTCCCATCCGTTCGTTTGCTCTCAGATGAAATGGCTCTTGCAATTCTCCCAGTCTGCATCGGGGCTCCAGGCTCAGGGGAGGAGGAGCGGAGGCAGCAATTACATCCCCCACCTCCCCTCGGACACACACTCAGACAAAGCTGCTGAGAGCCTGGAACAAAATTGTCTGTGCTCTGCAGACCAGCTCCATCCTGCTTTCACCTGGAGTTAACAGGCAGCCGTGGCCTTTCAGACAACCTTTCATGGTGTGTGACAGGAGCCATTCAAACCTGTAGTGAGCTGCCTAGACTGGGATGACTTATTTACTGTAAGAATGTGGAGATTGCCAGAGAAACAGGGAGAGAAGAGGCACTGATGCAGAGATTTAGCTGCTGATGATGGTATTTTTAATATTCTATTTGCATAAATATTGTGCAGAGTTTTGACTGATACAGCATCACAATCAGGGACTGCTAACCATGTAACAGAGGTTTTTAATCGTTTAAACTTCGTGCATCAGTGAAGAAGGTTTAATCAGCAGCAGTTTTGCCACAGAGGCATCATTAGGCATCATGTTTACAGCACTGAGAGGAACTAGAGCTGTCAGCTGTGCTTGCTACTATCATAAATGCATAAAACTATTTTTTTCCAAATTGGTAGAGTTGCATTTTTCTTGCAGCCCTCTGGTTAGATTTCTTCTTGAAGTTGGTGTGAGCCAATGTGAGACGCAGCAGGGAATATCCAGGAAAAACTCCCTGCAAGCGAGTTGGCCGGGATGATAGTGTTACATCATAAAACCAGTGAGCAACTGGTGAGATTCATGAGCATGTAGTGAAGCTGCTTCATGGTCTTTTATTCTGGCCTGCATGCTCATTTCTGATACCGTGAAGACTTCCAGTGATTCCTCAAACTGATTCGAAGGCAAACACTGTCGTTATAGTGTCCTGCCAGCTCTGTGTAAACCTTTTTATGTCACATCTTGCCTCCCTCTCCTCTGGTCTGACGGAACAAGTCATGGAAGATTTCAGCTAGGCTTGAAATTTAAAAAAAAAAAAAAAAAACATTCAGGAAAAGAGATGTGAAAAAGGGCTGAGGACTGCTTTCAAAACCAATGGAAACTATGATTCACCACAGCCTACAAAAAGGCCCAAAAGTGTCTTAAAGTATTGTGAGTTAGTGTTCATTTTGATTCAGTATCGTATTATTTAAAATGTCAAAAGCTTGGCTGGTTTCAGGGTTGAATGTGTCTAGTGTAGCTATGATGAAAATTGAGTTTTTACTGTGCATGTTTGGCTTCAGACACACTGATTGGGCTTTTCCATCACTACTTAAGCTGAACCGGGCCACGCTGAACTGTGACCAGATTAGTCCTGCTCTGGGGTGCTTCCCACCCCAAGCACACTGCGGTGACATCACAGCAGTTCATCATCATTTGGTGACGCCTCACAGCAACCGCTGCACCAAACTTTGAAATACCTGCTGGATTACCAAACAGAAGAAGGAACTTTGAAGTTGACACCAATTCTCTTCTTCTTCTGATGGAACTAAAAATGTTTACTGAGGTGCAGCTATATAATGTCATCAACTCAAACACTGCATCATCAGCTCTAGAACAGCTGCCGTGTCAAGTCAAACCAAGAGCCAGGCCAGTCTTGATGAATGAAACAGCAGAAAAAATGAAATAGAAAAGCCCCATCAGATGACATTTAGGATGCTGAAAACTCACTTTTAGAACTTCTGTTCACACCATTTAAAATTAGATGAGGAAAACTGAGATTTGGGCTTTCAATGTCATGCAATGTGGTGGTTTTTCCCCTGTTTGATGCCACTAATATGCGGCATCGTCACTGTGGTTAACTTGTGCAAGTGTTGACACTTCTCACTGGACTTTAGAAATCCTTACATATAAATGCAGATGCTCTGATTATGCTGATGAACACAAACACCTGTATTGACAATGGAGAAGACAGCTGCTTCATACAACAGTCTGAAGATACAAACCATTGTTGCACATTGCGGGCATTTGGCCAAAACCTCTTATCTCTATTCCTCATGATTTTTTTTCCCCTTAAATCAGTGCTATTGGTCACCCTTTACAACTGTGTGTGGGTTCAAACAAAATTTCAAGACGATAAAATGTGTAAAAAATATGCTGAATATGACCATTCAGTGTTACATTATTCAATAGTGTATTTTTTATTCCATAAAAGTGATGATTTTGGAGATAGGGGGTTTTGGCCTGATGCCAGTGAAATGTTGGCAGGTGCAGGTGAGACCTGGTTCAGGTGGATAAGTAAATGAAAGAGAAAAGAAAAAGGATTATTTTACAGGAGAAGCAAAAAGAAAAAAACAATCAGCATGTCAAGGACATTGTTGCTTCTGTGAGTGAGCGGATTCTCCTGCACAGTAAAGAATCGACTACTGTTGCTCTTCCACAGCTCACAACACAATGCTTCACATTTTCATGTGGACAAAGAAGTTTATGACAATGTAACGCGAGTGGATTATTTTGAAAAAAGAAGATGGAAAACCTGTGTACCTATGGACTAAACCTTTACAAAAACAACTGGTGGGAATATTGCTGTTCTAAGTCAGCATTAAATTGTACCAAGACCAAGTATTGCTTTATTTACAGTTTGCAAGAGTGAGAGGGGTCTGGCTGCAGATCTGTGGATCTCAGATGGCCCCTCTTGCAGACATTGCTGTGAGATGCCACATCTGTCAGAACTGAAATATATGCTAAAACTTTCAAAATTAAACTGGATTAAACTTTTGGATAGGTTAGGGTAAGGGTCAGAATAAAGATGAGGTTACCAGAAGTTCAAAGTTACAAGTTGGCATGCAAAGATTGAGTATCAAATCAATTAATTAAGTCTAGAAAAATTCTGCTTACAGAAAAAAAGTTCTGTAAGCAGATCCATAAGCTGCTTAAACTATGTAGATAATAGAGCAGCATAGCTAATGTAGCTAAGGCTAAAGCTCATTAAGCTAAGTAGCTACTTTATCTATGTAGTCTATGTAGTTATGTTAGCCTAAGCTTTGTTTGATAAAACACACTAAAGCTATCCTATCCACATTAGCTTATATAGTGACAATAGCTATGTAACTTCTGTAGTAACTTTAGCTTTAGCTACACTGTCTTACAAAGTAACATTATCTGTGTAGTGCATGTAGTTAGAACAGCTTTAGCCTAACAAATTTATTAGACCACCTGTCACATTTGTCTCAGAGACCATCCAGCATCATGAAGTGCTTTAATGCGGACTCTTTCATTTTCAGTCAGCTTTCCACGTTTTACCATTTTGAACAGGAATGAGGAATTTCAAACTGAATTCACCCAAATTTGAGCCGGCTTACTGGGCTTCTCTGAGAGGTCAGAAATTATTCAAGCATAACATTCAACCACTAAAACTCATTTTTCTGTTCAGAAATGCAAGTAAATAACTATAATTTACAAATTAATCAAGAAATATTGATGTGCTTTACTATTTTTTCAGTTTTTTTGTAAATCAGTACATTTGCAAATTCATGGATAACAATAATAATTTTATTTTAGCATTAAAAATATCATTTGGGTTAAAGAGCTTCTACATATTGGTGTATTAACCATTGCAGAAACATAAAAAAAGATTTTGGTAATTACCAATGCTGTTAATTTAGGACAGCTGTGGCATAAACCTTACTTTGGTTAGGGTTAGGGTGGTCTAATAAATTTGTTAAGCACTGCACATTTGCTAAAGCTCAAGTTAAAGCTTACTTAGCTGCATTGGCTTATATAGTAACATTATTTATGTAGCTTATGTATTTACATCAGCTTTAGCTACATTTGCTAAAGCTCACATTAAAGCTAACTAGGCTACATTGGCTTATATATCAACATTATCTATGTAGCTTATGTAGATACATCAGCCTTAGCTACATCTGCTAATGCTCATTTTAAAGCTAACTTTGCTACATTGGCCTACATAATAACATTACCTATGTAGCTTTTGTAGTTACATCAGCTTTAGTTACATCTGCTATTGCTCATGTTAAAGCTCACTTAGCTACATTGGCTAACATAGTAACATTATTATGAAGGTTATGTAGGTTTATTAGGTCCATCTACATTTGCTAAAGCTCATGTTGCTGAAGTTAACTTTGCTACACTGGCTTACATAGTAAGATTAACTACATAGCTAGCATAGCTTTGACAGCTTTAGCTAAAGCTAATGAAGCTAAAGCAAGCCATCATATATGTATCTACTTCTAAAATGGGGTCCATATAATTTTCCCCCATAAAGACCTCTGAGCGTCTTCTCTGTAAAGTTGCTTTGTCTGTAATGTTTGTAAAGTGGTTATTTCATAAATGTAACTGCCAGTACTTTTTTATGATTTAAGTTGAATTTTTTTAAAGTCCAACGTTGTACAGACAAATTACGGCCTTTCAGTTCTGACAGAGACTGACATTAATGGTCTGTGAGAGGAGCTGTCTGAGATCTACGGTCTGCAGCCAGACTGGTTGCCTGGTTTGTCTTTTTCTCACCCATGTTAGCTCTATAGTTTTACTGAATGGGACGTGCTTAAACCTGTTCATCATATCAGGTGCATATGACACTCATCTTTGTATTTTGTCATGCACAGAGAATCAAGAGAGTAGAGGGCTCGCCTATTTATTCTGCAAGCTGCACATATCTCTCGATCAAAATAGCCAGGAAAATGATAACTAGAGAGCCAGAGTTACCTTGCCATAGCAGGGTGTTCACATCCGTGGAATATGTCACAGGCAAGATAAACACAGTACAAGTCACACCCTCCAGTTTGTGGCTTTCAAAGTAAAAGCCCAGTTGAGCATTTCTTAGTAGATAATCCTCACGATTGCACAGACTACTTTCACTCTGAACTTTTCCCCGCTCAGATTGAATGAATGATGAATTAAGTCAGATGAAAGAAGACTTATTGAGGTAAACTTATAAAGAAAGGGAGGGCTTTGACTATAGAGAGATGCAGGCAACACGATGCACACTCATGCCTACAGCCAGTCTGAGACAGGAGACATCATTAGCATTAGTATTAAAGCTTTAAGAGTGGCGGCTCAGCTGACTTTACATGTGCGAGCTTGCTGCTGTTTATGATGTGGATGGCAAATCATTTTAACTCAATATTTAATTACCAGCTGAAGTGATTTCATTCCATAAAGTGTTTCTGTTTCCTTCTCTGACTGGACTGAATGACCCTAACATCCAGCTGCATTACACCGATTACAGCTCCACTAATCTTGTACTGGTCTTGTGAACTGGTCTGTAAACTATACATAAAGTTGTTAATTTTATAATGACTAGTTGCCATTATTTCCTCTGTCATGGGGCTTTAAGCATAATAAAAACAATTCAACTTTCACTACCAGCCAAATTTCCAGAGGCTCAAAAGAAAGGCATCCAAACTGGTTTCCCCATAAAGGAAAGCTCTGCAGCAGCTTACAGCCTTTCTCTGGAAAGCAGCACGAAATATGAAAAAGAAAAAAGCCATCTGAGACTGAAATTGAAAAGGAGTTTGCAGCCTGATATCATCCAGCTTTTCATCCCTTTGTTTCATCATATCCACTTCCAGGGAGCAATTACCACACAGACACAGATCAGTCAGAGCTAGGAGTTCCACATTGATTGGTACCAGAAAATGCCAGAAGCTTTTGTCTCCTGTATCGAGCCTGACCCCGTCTCATTGGTCTCCTGCTGAGAGGTAAGCTAATATTCTGTTATTACTTTAGCTGTGTTTGATGCAAAACAGCCCATTACGTTTCCAGGACCGGGCTGTTGTGTCTGGCAAATTGGAAATGGAAAGTAATTACAGCATAAATATACATAGCCAGCTCATTTGTACGATTCAAAATGGATCTAATAAAGCAAAATTACACTCACAAAGACATGCTCTCATTTTAATAGGAGATGGCTGTAAACAGTGGGATATTTACTGTGTATGTGATATCGGGGGGTTATTTTTTTTTTTAGACCTTTAAAAAGCATCAGATGCCCCTTACATGAGAATAGAACTGTTGTGGAGTGAAATTTATCAAATTATGTCTGTAATCAGGAGGAAATGTCACGGCACTCCAGGCCAATTTGGCTTCAGATTGTAGCACTCACAGCTGCTCTGAAATTTTTGATCAAATTTACTCAAGTAAAAAACCCTTTCTAATTTTGAGGGTTGATTGTTATTTTGAATGAGACCTTTTGGATTGTTCTTAAAACCCTTAACTTCTGCATCACAACGCCAAGCTGTCATGCACTTTAACCCTTTAAAAGCTACCATTGTGCAAGAACCATTGTACTGTAGTGCCATTTTTGGGAGTATTTTTATTTGCTTTACATCAATATAACCCTTATATCCCATGTTTTCATAATATGTATGTACTTATGTCTTCACTACTACAATGAATTGCTTAAAAGTGCAATAAACCTAAAAAAAAAAGAAAATCATTTTTGTTTTTTTTTTCACATATATTTCAAAATACAGAAATTGCACAGGTGTATCCCTCAAATTTGTAAATGTAAAAAAGTTACACAATATCCTGTGGAACCAAAGGACATTTCTTTGGAGTCTGTACATAACTTGCTTTTTGAGATATAGTCAGTTTTGTAACCTGTAAAAAAACTGAGCCAGATGAGTAGTTGGACTTTTCATCCAATGCTCTAATTAGTTCAAAAGCTTCGTGCAAGCTCTAAAGCTGTTTGGTATGACCGGGGTAAAATGTTAGTTTAACTCCCCAGATTTTATATGCAGAAAGAATGATCGATCTGTCTTATCTGGTTTCAAATCTAGTGCCGATCAAAAATGGATATGCTTATCATAGCGCCGGTGCTACGCTGGGTTCTACAGGGTTAAGTTAGACACTCTCTAATAGTTCAGCTCTATTCACTTTGCACTATTACTAATTCAACCTGCTTTATATTTCAATTTTCGGTGTTAAAAATATCTCAACAACATCTCAAAATGCCGTCTCTGGTCTGGCGTTTTATGCTGTCTGAGAGGAAGCCAAATTAAGGCTCATTTCTGCTCAAATTTAAAACATAAATACAGGCAGAGTCTACCGGCTATACTCTGGTTTCAAAGCACAGCAGGACACTTCAAGATGAACCAGTGCTTTTAGAATCTTTTGTAGAAACTGAGTGGATCTATAACTATAGATGCACAGATCTCCACAATGAGCTCTTTAGGCTTTTTATAAACTAAAACAGGAGGATGGACTTTGTCCTAGGCCTTGTGTGTTAAGCTCCAGTGTTCTGGCGTCACTATGATGCCATGATGAGATTATCATGGATGGTTTAATTGCTGTTGGATAGCACTGAAAGTCCAGGCATAACATGCATGGCATGCCACTGACTGTACATTTAAAATGCATAACTGGGCTGCTGGGCCGAGAGTGTGCCAGCTTGTTTGAGTTGGCATGCAATGAATCAGTGAATATAAAAGATGCATTTGTTGGATGTATCGCTGGCTGGGAACAGAAAATGACATATATTGGATGCATTGACCTCACTGATGCATTTGAGGCAGGCTTTAACATGATCAGTCTTTAAATGTGCCTTCTAAGGGTTGCAGGACTTGGGTCATAATTAAGAACCAACATATGATCAAGTCTGGCACATTAATGGAACTAGACCTAATGTTAGCTAACTCGCCGAGTCAGAGCTCTTTAGTGGACAGCTGAGAACAAGAATCCAACTCTGGCACTTTAAAAGATGGAGGAAGGATCGTATTTCCTATCAACTGTCCTTTTTTATGATAAGAGTTCATATTAAAAAACAGGATGCTTATAGCCCAGATAAATGTTTTTAAAACGTTTGGATTATTGAAATTTAAAAAAAATGCTAAGTAGTTGAATTTTTTGGTTTTTACAGCTTTAAAAGCCATCAGGTCTGATTATTTGTTGTAAGTATTTGCAATATTTGTTGCTAATTTGGTCTCTTCTCCTGAATAAATTTGTCAATTATGTTTGGCAAGCCTGTTGTGACTTTAGAATCATTTATTCATGAGACTAAATAGCAATCAACTCATGCACTTATCATCATTTTCAGCCTGGCATTTACTCAGCAGGAGAGTTATCAGGTTTAAAAGCCTACATTAAGCTCTGTTGTGACATAAAATAACGGCATTGTCTGCTAGTTAAAGGCCTTTAGAAAGTCACTGTCAGCTCCTGGCAACATTTGTCAAGCATAAAAAAGACGAAGAATCAGGGAGAATGACTTGTACCATTGTGGAGTTTCTTTATGAGCAGCTGTGTGAGACCTTGAGCTTTTCACACTTTCATAAAATGAACAAAATCTCTGCTTCTCTGTCATTTCTCATCAGTCCTGAACATCCAGAGTCTGAATAAGCCCTGAAGGTCCCTCACGGAGCTTTGTCTCCCCGCACAGATCTGGTTCCTGTGCCTCTGGGCGCTCTCCTCCCCCATCTGCTGAGAGTCCAGTGAGAAGTGTCTCTGGTTTACTCCTCAGCTCCTCTTCACAGGCTGTCAGGGTTAAGCCTCGCTACCTTCGGGGGGAAAATGTGAGAAGATGCACGAGAGCCAAGTCCAAACACTCGCAAGAGGTCGGGGAGAGGGGTGAGAAACATTCCACAAGGCTTAGTTACAACCAGGAAACAGAGAGGGAGATACCTGAGATACCTGGGGCCACAGGGACACGGATCAATGTCAGCGAGAGCCGTGTAACTCTGAGTAAACCTGCCTGGACGGCCTCTGTAAACAGAGGGAGGCTATATCAACCACATTTAGAGCTGTATGAGGGAATTCCTATCTGCTTTCATTGTCTTCCTCATTCCTTCATTTATTGGTTTTAAATCAGAGGCAGTCAGGTTTCAAATAATCCTAACATTTCAGTTTTATTTTTTCAATGCCATAATGAAATACTTGAGTGTGGAGTGTGGAGAAGATGTGACAGTCGACAGAGCAGCCACAGTAGGGATGCTTGATTTTATTGATATATCGGTATCAGCAGATATTACCTTGAAAAGTGAATTATAAATATTTACAACCAATATTTTGGCTAAAAATATCTGCCCAGCTGTAAATACTGGCTGTAAGAACAATGTTGAGTTCTAAGCACTAACTGGCCCGTTTTCACTTTGTTTTTTTTTTTTTTTTTTTATATCTTTGTTATTTTATGTCATAGAAATGTGGTTTAAACACTTCTGTGAACAGGAGAATCTCATCTTTCACTTCTTAACACACTTGCCATCTCATGTGATTCACAGCCCGAGTTACAGGGCCAATAAGAGAGCAATGGGCACATGTTGTCACCTCACACAATGACTCTTTTGTCAGTCAACTTTTCCCAACCAATCGGCACTCTGAAATTCCCAAGGCTCTCCTTGTCACAGTTGTTGCAGGAGAGCTGAGGCGAGAGAGCGGAGCGAGAGTAGAGAATCAGACCTGTTGATCTCTGATGGTGGGGAATCTTGTTAAAGCCCTGAAACGCTGAGAAGCAGTGATGAAGATGACACAGATTCATTTTGGTCACAATCGAACGACAGACATTAGTACTAAAAAGTGAAATTCCGTCATATCATTTGTTCTGCCCTTATCTTTCACTTTATTCATATTTTCCACTACTTTTATGAAGCTAAGACTTTGGTAAACCTAATTCAAGCACCAATACATTTCATCCACATGAGTAAAGGTGTTTTTACAGGAGATTAAAACATTTTTAGAGATTAGATTTGAAAATTCAGCACTTGGGCAGAAATAACTCTTTACAAAGTCCTCTAGGACAAAAATGGGCTTTAGCATCCATAAAGCTGAGAATGTCCTGAAAATTTTGAGTCTTTTTCTTTAGTTGTCATCATTCCTCTCACTTTTAAGGTGGGGTTTAAGGACTCAAATTTGTGAATTTGTCCATCAGTTGTGTATTTCAACCCTTAGGGGTCCACGATCCTGCTGACGTGATTTTATCATGCGCTACTTTTGTTACAACAGCATGAAAACAAAGCTACATTTAACAATGCAATCACTTTGTGTGGATATCATGATCTTTAAACTTTCTTTCAGTTTCTGTTTGATGTCAACAGGTCAAGTAAAACAGGAAATATGATCATTTTAATTTGATATAAAATTAATGTTTCACATAGGGGACAGTGGACCACGCTGAACAGGACTGGCACGGATTTTTTCATAATTTCAGCATATTGTGATTTCTTTTTAAAAACAACAATATATTGTTTAAAATAACAATTTTTAAAAATCAATTTTTGTGGGGTGTTGTGTTTACTTAAAAAAATATAGTTTATGAAGTTGAGGTAGTGCCAAAAAAGATTATACCAAACATGAGAATGGTTCACATTTTCTGAGTGGTTTATTTTGTCAAAAGAAAATCAAGAATATGGCAAAATAGCAAGTGGATCTCTGAGGGTTAAGGACTGAGTTTTTACGCCTGAAGTACATTTAAATTTTGCTATTGGCTAAAATCATGTTATAATTATCAGCATATCAAATATCATCAAAAATCCAAAATCCACAGCACGACTTGTGGCAACCCTACTATCTCTCCAGACACTTCGTCAGGGCTATTCAGTTACAAATTCAAATTTTAAAATCAAGAAATGTAGCCGGGCCAGATATGTTCGGCGCCCAGTATGCAGCTGGTAATCAATTTGACAAAAATTATGCACTTTTTAGTCATGGTCTTCCTTTTAAATTTGACATGACAAAAACATCATAAAGTGCATAAAAACGCAACAACAGAGCTGTATTTGAACATACCCTGGGGTATTAGAAATGTTTTTTTCACTTGAATAAAAATTAAATAAATTCACGAAACACAGAGGGAAGCAGCTGTGTCTCTTTTGTCAGTCCACACAGGGTTAAATCGATGGTTTTTATCGTCAATTTTACGCTTCAGAGTTGAAATGACATGGTTTATGCTCGGTATCTTGGGGCCACTTCTGTCAGCATCGCTAGCCACGCTTCAGAACAACACAGTGTATAGTAGGTAGACTGTTGCTAGGCTACACAGAGTGTTGCATTCATGGTCTGAAATACTGTGGGAATTTATGATGCTTGCAACTTGCCCTCTGCACCTCTGGCATGACCACAGGCTGCGCCACTTGGGGGTTGGTTCTGGGCTGCATGTGGCCCCTGGTCCACTAATTGAAAAGGCCTGTGCTAAGCCATGCTTACTCTCCACACACACCCCTTACTCTGCTCTAAAGGTGTGGACATTGTTATTATAATTTAACAGATTATTTTCCTGGTATTATGTAAGGACATCCAGAGCACAATAGGGGTTGTGTCAATCCTCCCCCCACTCAATGGTGCCCTCAGCCTGGCTCACTTGCCATGATGAGCCTTATTTCAGCCTCAGTTTTTTGCAGTTTTTTTTCAAAGTTCTACACAGTACTACAGCACTGGTGTCATGCTTTAACTGGTGTTGGATTAACTGGTGACACTCTGGTACCCGTCTACCTTGCCAGTCTGTTCCTGATTTTAAGAAGAAGTGTCTTCAGATACACAGCTACCACCATGCAAATGCTCTACTACCCGGACATAGACATCATAGAATAGATAGCATCGGTAGCATCTTGTAAGAGGAACAAGGTTTGGAAGTATGTTGATGTATGCTGTGCCGAATTAAAATGTTGCACTGCTAACATTACCCACACATGACAAACCCATTTTAACTGTTTCTGTCCTTTCTGGCTGAAGATTAGTCAATTAAGCCCAGTTTAACTCTGTGTTTAATTGGATTTGACATTTGAGCATCCCTATTATATTAGGGATTGTGGTTTTTATGGGAGTAGCAGTGCTGTGAAGCACAAAAAGACAAAATGTTCTGTAGTTCAGCCATCACACAGAGACAGATAGTCCTGCTCCTTTCATCGCAGCATCTCTTCAGCCTCGTCCCTCTCCATCAGCAGTTCCTTTCTGCCTCCTTTGTAAGAGAGGGCTTTATGTCTCTGAATGAAGGACATTGCTCGGCTGTCGGCTAGGCAGCGCCGCCTGAAGAAAGCCCTCTGCACATGATTTCAGCTCTCTCCCTCCTGATGGGGGTAGAAATCAAAATCCCTTGTTCGCTGAAAATTATTGCTGGATTACCTTTGTGTCCCAGCGGTGCTGCTGTCAGAGCTGAACCTCGCCAACATGGATTTACGAGCATGTGCAGGCGTTAAAATGGCACAACAAGGGGTACACATGTTTTTATGTTTTTTTGTTATCATACATGTCCATGAGTCTTCCTCCCCCCCTCCCTCCCCCTCCTCATGATCATCCCTTCCTGCCTTTGTGTCCCACGCTCCCTAATGATGACAGGAAAGCCCAGGTTCCCACTTTAATGTCTCCTGGCCTTTCTCCCCTGCTCTCGGCTCAGGTTTCACCCCGCCCCTGCTCTCTGATTTACAACGTCCCCGCTGGCTGAATGAGGGGGGATTCATTGTTCTTTTTCCCCTCTGCTCTGTCTCTCTATATTTATGACATCTTTGGCATGACCGCGGCAGTGGCATGACTGCAGGGAGGACGCTTGGCCGCCAGTTCAGCGGTGAAAGTGACTCTCAGAGCGGAGTGTCCCGTCTCTGTGGAGGATCAGAAAACAAAAGCCCCCTGCCCATCAGTCTGGGGGAGTCAGCTGGGGTGAAGTTGATCTGAATGAAGGCTATCACAGGATCACACGCAAGGTTGAACTATGAGTCAGGATAATGGTTGTATTTAGGAGTGAAAGAAAGGAGAGGGAGCTTTAACAATGAGTTTCTGACGTCATCTGACATCGTCATTCTGGGAGAGGTCACAGGTTTTGTTTGGTTGTCTAATATGTTGACTGAAAACAGCAACAATGAGGCTTCTTTGGTCCAGACTGGACAATTTGGGGGTCATTTGTTTGGTCCTGTTTGTAAAATTTCAGATCAAATTTCAACTGATGTACAGGCTGGGATAGTAGCATAAGTTTTTAGCTGCTTGCAGCTCTCTTTGACTTCTTTTAAATCTAAAACTTATCTGTCAGTACATTTATACATGCATGAGTGATGGTCCCAGTATACTTAGGTAGACTTGAGTCCTTTTCCCTGTGTACATTCATTGTGGAGAAGCCAGTTTATTGATGGAAGTTGGTCAGCTCTTATGGTAGGTGGTGACATGTCCCCATTTAACTGCTTACTATTGAACCTAGTTCCAGTTGATGTTGCTAACAAGTAGAGGTGGGCGATAAACCGGTATCAATACTGCCAAAATATCAGGATTTTAGTAACACTGTTGTCACTGATTAGCATTTACGGGTGGTGTTGCCACACTATCCAAGACCAAGACTTTTGGCGGTCAAGACCGAGACCAAGACAAGCCAAGACCGAGTCAAGACAAGACCATAAAAATCAATTTAAAAAAACATGACAAGGTTGAACAGTTAGAGAGCATTCTCTCTTTAGTTTAGTTTTTCTTTTGGACGGATAAAAACAAGGTGTCTGCAACTTTTTCAAAGCCCAACATGCAAAACTCTCAAACTAATTTGTTCACCTAACTTCTTGTAAAAAATAAATCTTTGTATGTATTTAAAAGTAGCTGAAAAGTCTGGAATCATTTTAAATATCTGAAAATGAGATGTTTATCTAGATTTGTCAGGTGAATAAGGCCTAAGGTAAGTGTTCAGAGGTATTTCTGACTAGAAATAAGATGGATGTGTTTCACACATCCATCTGGCGTGCCAGGTTAGGTCTCAGCCGGTGTTGATGGAAAATCCTGAGCCGGTCCGAGACAGAGACAAGAGCGAGTAAAATTGCTCTTGAGTCCGAGACAAGACCAAAACATTCAAAATGTGGTTTTGAGACCAGTCTCAAGACCAAGACCGTTCTCGAGTACTACAATACAAGCTACTAGCGTGGCAGAATGAAATGTGATAACAACTCAGCCTGAATCCAGTCATCAACATGTTTTCTTGTAGCATCCACGTACCAAACCCCACGTCACCCATTTTCGCTGTGGTTCTTTGCAGTCGACACAGAAATAAAGTCTTTTCCTCTCAAAATTTCATATCTGTAATAACAGCAACATACTACAAGTGTGCTACATCTCTGTTGACTTATGTTTGGTCTGCATGCTGTGGGTTGTCTCCATTGCTTTCTACCCAGCGCTGCAGGGATTGGTGTTTTGATGGTTTAGACCATTGGTTTCCAACCTTTTTTTTCCCCTATTAGCCCCCTTAGTTGTATCGTAGAGGAGCTAAACAAAAGGTGGTACATGGACGTCAAAAATGAACATCAAATTTAAAATCTTTGAATGCCCAAATAGATAAAATAGCTCCATTCACAAAGGTTTTCCTATCAAAATAAAACCATTCAATGTGGTATCATGATTTAGGTAGTATGAGTGAAACTAATTCTGGCAACCTCAATGCAGACAGGGCCACAAAGTGCAGTTGTAATCAGTCCAAAAGTTGAGTCCGGACCACATCGTTAGACAAAGAGACAGCCGTCCACAAACCCTCCTCCTGGACAACTGCAGTTTGACAGACAGGCTCAGAGAAGCTCTGACTCAGCAGCTCGTGTCGGGACATGAAAGCTCACAAAGAGCTAATGCAGGTAATGACCTGAGTGCAGTTGTTTAGCAGACTGTGCGTAATAGGTTGTCGGGGCACTAAGTGGTCTGAACAGCTGTTTGACCGAGTTTTAGAGCAGGTGGGAAGTTCAAAGAGCACCGGGTCTGAGTCTGTGAGGAAACAGATCACAGAGGTGAACGAGCACGCTGCACAGACTCGGAAGTGGATCCTCACTTCCAACAACTGATATGAATCAACCTTACAGCTGTTCAGGCAACTGTTGTCACACGTTATTTACAGTCCATTACCTCTTCCTGAGTCCTGTGGCTGCGCTCGTGACCGTGTTTACACATCCAGGCAGCGTCTAGGAGGGCAGACAGGGTTCACTCAGCAGACAGACTCGACTACAACCACAGGCAGAGGGAAGCTGAAATGTTTACACACAACAGGATAATAAGGCTGATTTAGATTTACCCTCTCCCAACCAAAATCAGAAAGTGTGCCATGTTGGTCATCTCTTTCAACACCAGACTCAAAGAACAAATCTGATCAATGTTTAATTTTATTAATTTAAAAATCGTTAATAGTGTGACATGCTTTCATGCAGCTAAAAGAAAAATAATGAATATGTTTCAGCAAATTTCCTGCACTTCAAACTAGTGATTTTGAAATGAAACCACATGCACTTTCAGCTGCTGCCTTGCAGAGGTGGAGATTTTATGTAAATGTGGATTTTAGGTGCACCGGTAGCTCAAATAGTCAAGCGAGTCCCTGTTATACTGAGGCTGAGCCCTCATTCAAGCATGATTCAGTTCCAGTCGTGGCTGTTTGCTGCATGTCAGCTCTTCTCTCCTCCCTGCATGTTCTGTTCATCTGCAGCTTTCATATTAATTCAAGACTAAAAAAAAAAAATTTAAACATGTGACTCGTGCATATGTCCTTTAGTATGTTTGTGCATTCATTTCAAATAAAATGCAGAGGCTGGTTGGCATACTTTATATCCAATATTCCCTTACTACCAACAGTAAACTGATGAAAACCCCACTGTTGCAACCAGTGCATGGCATTTAAGAATAAGTGTTCAGTGTGAGTGTTGTGCTTCTTTTTAGAGAGAACTACGCCAGCTGTTGCACGAGGCCTACACACCTTGCACACCTCATTATTCGGTCAAAAGTTTGAAACAATGATGCCTTTTAGAAAGCTTTAAATCATTCCAAAAAATGTTTTGGCTGATTAGAGGATTCTTGGCATAAAAAGCAGGTTTTACTGAGTGTCAAAAAGGCTGAACTTAACTTAGATAAAGCATACATCCTCTTCGCATTACTGTTAGCTCACTGATGAGTCTGGTTTATGTGTGGTGTAGTTTAGGATTTTGCAGGGTGAACCCCCAAAATTGAACTTCCAAAGGAACAGAAATGTAGCGTGAAGATCATTTAGAAAACTAAATGAATGCAGATAAGTTCAGATAAAGTGAGATGAGAATTTCAAAGAGCACCCTCTCCTCATCCAGAAGCATGGTTCATAATGAGGGCGTGTTTCATAGGAGCGATTACAAAATGAGCCCAAAAATTAATTCAGAAAATGTGATCACAACTTCAAAAGAGTCTTGAACATCATAGCGGCATATTGTACCAAATCTACACCGCATATCTAATTTTCATCTCATTCTGACTGATTGCAGATGATAAAATATACACTTTTTTCCACACTTTTTTTGTGCCAGACAGGACATTCATCCAATCACACTCCGAGTTTTTTTCAAAGCCTCTGCCCCTTTCCCAAATGCTTAGTATTGAAGGTTTTCCAGATGGATGTATGAAACAAATCCGTATGGCGTGTCAGGTTAAGCTGACCACACATCCCAATTTACCCAGGACTGTCCTGTTTCAGGTTTTGTATGACCAGTAGAAAAGCATAACTAACAAACTGCACATCAAAGCTCACTCCTGATTGGTTGGTACATGTGTCAATCAATGTCAGAGTACCGACTGGGCCTGGTGCATAGCTGTCATTCTACGATGGAAGTCAGTTTAGAGCTCCAACACAGGAAAACTTGCTGGGTTTTGTACACACTTCAAGTGTTAATTTCAGTATATTCCAACATACGACTTCATGTTAAAGTCATATTAACATATTAAGTGAGGCATCTTTGTAAGAACATCAAATTATACAGCAACAGAAGGGAAAAATGATCTTGTTAAAAAAAGGTTCTTCAAAGTGAAGACCACACATTTTATGTCTTAGTATTAATTCTAATTGCCTCAATGTATTTTTAGACCCACCTTATTTCTGTATAGCAACAAAACCAAAAACAATAATTATAAGATTTATTACAATAAACCATAATAATGGCAATGATAATAACAGTTAAAGTAATGAGGATGAATTTTAAAAAGCTGATAGGCCTAAAGAATGTGTCAAGACATACTGTATACCAAAATCTCCTATACGATCCTGTTTGTATTGCTTTCTATTCGGAAGATTTAAATATAGCCCCTGTACTCTAGTATCCAAAGAGGGTCTCTACAGCTTAGGCCTCTTTCTAATAGCTCATTTCCACTGAGCAGTCCGGTTCAGTTTGGTGCGGAACGGCACCCATTTCTTTCCATAGAGCAAAAGTTGGAAAGGGTCCCAAAAACACAGACTCTGAACCGTCTCACTTTTCGGACGCACACAACAATAGAGGGTTGCACTGATGTGACGTCAGTGCACAACACGACTGCTTTCCCCGGGCCGCAAAACATGGAAGTCTGCTCTGTAAAGAGTGGGTGAAAATGGGAGAAAAACTGACTAGCGTACTGAACCATACCAAACTGTACTCAATCGAACGGACCACCTGGTGGAAATGAGGCTTAAGTCTCACCATACCCCTCGATTTCTAGCACCCCCTTTCCTCTTTAAACCCAGCTGCACATTGACTCCCACTTCCTCACGCTCACTGTCAGCAGTAAACTGGCTGAGGAGCTGCAGCTGATGGCAATTTTTCCCACTTAGTTCTTTCTCTATAACACTGTTTGTAAAGAGCTTATCCCTATTTTAAACACTAAGCTATACAGCGTTACAGTTCAGTGAATTCATTCATAAACTTATACAGTGTGTGCTGTGTTTTGTGTTTCACATCCGGCTCTGCTAGTGTACCTGTGCCATTTCCACTGATCAAGTTTGGCAAACTGGGCCTTGTCAACTCCCAAAGCTCTTTGTCTTTTTCAGCGCCACCATTGCTCTTGTTACAATCAGTCCTTTTCCTTTCTTTAAGCGGAGGGTTTAACCAGATTTAAGGAACCTATGTTATTCTTTTGTTTTCCATCAGACAGACCTACCCGACCAAGAGAACTGATTGGCTGTCGTGGGCTGGATGGGAGATGCAGTGACAGAAAGAGAGAGGGAGATGCAGGACAAGTAAGTAGAGTTGTCAAGGGAAAACAGGGAGTGCTTGCACCTATTCCTGAGGAGTACCGTATTTTCCGGACTATAAGTCTCTCCGGAGTATAAGTCGCATCAGTCAAAAAATGTGTCATGAAGAGGAAAAAACATATAAGTCGCACTGGACTATAAGTAGAAACTGACACACCGTTGTCCGTGCTCTGATAGAGAGGCGGTTGCGTTGCGTGAAGCGGTAACACCAAGAAGGCTTGCCGGCATCTTCGTCATTTATATTCCTCTCCTTGGCGACTACCAGGGCGTGGAGACGTAACTGCACCGTTGACAATCCTCTCCTGGCTGCACATTGTTCAAGCACCCATCTGTGTACTCGTTCCTCCAGCTCTGGCCATCTTCCTTACAGTCCGCAATTAGCTTTCTTTGTTTTCTTCATTGCAATAAGAGTAACCTTCTGCTTTTTGCGAGTCCTCACAAGTTTCTCACTCACTCTAAACTTTTTTTCTGCTGCTCAATTACCATTTTCGTTCATTTTTTCAGTGGTACAGGAGTATATAGCATATAGTTGTCACCATGGTTGTCACAAGCCTAGATTGCCCTCTCATGGCTGTAGACGGTAATGTTTACTCCTTGTACATGTCAGTCAGTATGAATTAACATTAAAAAAACTTGTTAAATTATATATATTTTGAAAAATAGTGCAACTTATAGTCCAGAAAATACGGTACATCCTGAATGATCTATTTACTGTACACCAGCCCTCACAGCCTTAAAACCAGCCCGGCCCACAAGGAATTCTCCTGGTTCTCCAGATTACAGAGCTGGGATACCTGGCTTCTTCTGAGCAGAAGGCTGGTGCAATGAAGCTGTATCACTTGAGAGAACCATGACTTTAAAAATTTAGATTGTTTTTGCTTTGTTAACCAGTTTTAAACTTTTTTTTTTTTTTTACAGAATATTCCCATCCAAGTCTTCTTTTCTCATTTCCTTCATTACTAGGGTTGTCTGGTTAGTTTCAGTGAAAAGATGACACCTTTCTGTTTATATCAAGTAATTTTCCGCATTAATACGTCTTTTTTTTTCTTATATCATATATTATAGTCATTATTTTTCTTTTAGCTCTGAGCTATAACTAAAGAAAAATGCAATGCAATGCTATCTCTGCAGGATGTTTGAAGCGGTCCATGTCTTTCATCGCCACGTGTGTTTTAAAAAGACTACAGTGTATGAAATAACCTCTGGGCAGCTTCACTGATGAAAAGGACCGGAGGCTTCAGCATGAACGACACAAGGTCAGAGATCAGACGGCGGGTTTCATCCTGAAAATCTCAGAGCACCTCTGTGTTCAGTTCTTTGTTTCTCTGGGCTTAGAGTTTTTTAAGTCTGTCATCCTTTGCAAAAGCAAGATGAAATAATCATTTTGGAGACGAAAAATCCAGCAGAAATAATGCAGAATTCATTAGTTAACACTGCACTTTGAGCAGGTGAGCTTTTAACCTCCCACTGCTCCGTTCTTTTTCATTACTCGGGTCAGAAACAGCTTTCGAGATGCAGCTCGTCTTCACGGAGACTTTCTGATGAGGCAAACAGACACTGAAGGCTCATTTTCACTCCTCTCTGCGCCCACGCCGCCTGGCCTCCACACAGCTAACACTCTCAGGACTGATTCACAGTTCGCTCTGCCATTTCCATTCCTCCTGTCGCAGTGTGAAGTGGAAACAATGAGAACGGGAATCACGGGTGACACACTGCAGCATTAAAACCTCTCCGCTTCAGGAAATAGATCATGCCAGACCAGACTGAAAAATCATTGAACATCTCCCTCATGTGTGCTCATGCTTATGTCTTCTTTTCTACCTCGACACGCAAACGTTTGTCTGCCGTCGACACGGGTGAGGACTGCGGAAGGATAAAGGGACTGAGGGAGTAGGAAAACCAGGAAGGGGGCTGGAAGGTTGTCATCATGAGTTTCTTTTTTCTGCCTTTTATCCATTTTAGGGATAAAAATAGGAACTTTTATGAAGATAGTTCTAAACAAAGAGGGACCTGCCAGAATAACCCCATAAATAATAACTGCTCATGCGTCTCTGTCCCTTCTGAAACATCACTGTGATGCCTATTTAAACTGTATAACTAAATAGATTTAGGGGTAAAACTTTTATTTACTACTTCAAAAAGCAAGCAGAACTGAACAAACCACACATAACAAAGACTGCACTGAAAAAATGTGCTTTTGAATTCTTTCAGCGTTTTAAACAATGTCATGATAACGTGTAACATTTTTATCGTACACGGGTTCATGAGAGTGATTCATCGCTAAATCCTCCTCATCGCCAACGTAGCGCGGCACATGTTAACAGAAAACTGCTCTGCTAGATCTCTCTTGTTATAACGATGATTTCCACTGAGAATAATTCAATTTACGCAAATGCAAATTTTTCTCCTACAGCCTTTAATTCATCATGGATTTGCTCATAAAGTGCAGCGCTTCCTGCTTATGAGCACAGCAGGTGCAAGGCGAACCTTTCCAGAACCATATTTCTATTTCCCCTTTTTTTGCAGGAGACTTGTTAAAACTTTAATAAAAAAGAAAAAGGCCAAATAATTTCCTACAGGCAGACATATTTGAAAAATGTCCCCAAAGTTAGAACTAAACATGGAGAAGTGTGAGAGGTTGCCAGGCATAACTAATCATTCGTCTCTTTCTCCTGTACTGCATTTGTCAAAGTTTTACCCTTTTTCAGCAGAAATTGTTTAATTTTCAGTTGTTTATGTGCGCTAGTTTTTGTCTTAAGGTTATTTTGTTAACACAAAAAAACAGTAAAAGCTCATTTAGAGCTTTGTATGAGTTTACATTTTTCAGTGATAAATTGCTCAAGCCTGGGGCGTGATGGCGCTCTGTTTCTTCACTTAGTACAGATGAGTGAAGAAGGCAGTTGTTTCCTGGTTCTTTACTCACTGCTAATATTCGCTTTTTAAAGGTACAACAGAAGCAGAGTTCAGTTTCTATGCTCTGTAAATCTGGAACAAACTCCCAGAACACATCACAGGTACGTTTAAAGGTAGACTATGTGATTTTTTTTCCCTCTAGGTGTCGTAAGAGCAAAGCCTTGAAAATGTAAACAAAGAGGAGTTTTTGACACACCTCCGCCACTTTGAACCCTCCCCCTTTAGCCACTTTAGCTTCTGTTGATCCTAAACACCGATCATATACAAGTTTATATGTAACCTTCAAGGCTACCTTTACTGCTAATAAATTTTTTCAGCTGCAGTAAACCATTTCACAAGCTCTTCTTATCCTGGACGATTATGTTATAGCATCAATTAAACATGAAAACATCAGCTTCAAACAAGACTTGGGTGATTTGAGATAAACACATTTTGAGACACTACCTGATTTGAGTAGAGCTACCTCCATCTGCAGCCTCCATTTATTTCAGCCGCGCTATTACACTCAGCTTAAATGTCCAACCATAAGAATAGTGCTGTGTGAATAAATCAACACTGGACAAATGTTGAGACAATGCGCACAATGAATGAAAAGATGTAGCCTACTTACGCATCCACAAGAAGCAAAGCCAGTTCTGAGTCAGCTTTTTAGCGTCGCGTAGGGCTCGCCACTGAGGAAAATAAAGTCTGATAGTAACTCTAGTTTTTCCTCTCGCTTTGTCAGAGGGTTTCCTAGACTAATGTTGAGGCTTTTTAGGTGGAGGGGAAGTCGGTGGCAGGCCTTCGGTCGGCCGCTTCGGACTGGAGTCTGCCATTTACACTCCTCTCAGCTGTTTGGGTGAAACATTTACCTGCAGCAGCACTGCTGCCCCTGTGGGCGCATCTAGGAGGAGAGAGGCGTGTGCCAGAGGAGAAGGTTACCGCCCCAATCTGGTCTGGACAGAGTTATAAACATCCCATATAAACAAAACTACAGGGTACCGAAGTTTTAATTCAATGTGTTGATACTGTACTCAGAAAAACATTTACATAGCATATGTTTGATTTTTATTACATTTAAGTTTAAAATGTTGGATATTCTACCTTTAAATAGTCCGTTCAGCTTAGGAAGGTTCCTAACTGAGTAAAACGACCCAGAAGTATTTTATGTCAGCCGTGATAAAGGCTGTTTGGATTCTCTTACTGAAAGGAGCTTCATATCTTACTTTATTACCGCTTTTGAGATCTTCTTTGGCCTGAAGTGCTGCAGGTTTGCTCTGAGCAAAGGCGAGCGACCTCACCCACTGGAAGCAAGTCAAGAGTTCTGCACCCTGATGAGTGGGCAGAGATCACGGAAGAACTGCGAGTTCACACAGGAATAGTAAGTACACAGCGGATGATTTTACCTTTTGGGTGTAATTTATTATCCATTCCAGTATAAGTCCATGATATTGCTTCTGCCATTGAGTGAGTACATTAGGAAGTTAAAAGGTTAATGTTTGCTTAAATGATCTGTGGTTTTATGTAAAATTCTTTGGTTAAATGTCCTCAAAAGATAACTTTTCCTTGTCAATGGCACCGTTGTAGCTCTGTGACCCTGTGCTCTTGCTGTAGGATAATGTTGATATAGCTAATTTGCAATCGTGAGTCCGTGCATTGTGTTGTATTTTGAAAGAACCCGATATTCTACACTTGTGACTTCCTTTTTTGTAGCTTTCTAATCGATGGGTATTGACTTGGTTTGGCAGTGGCTGAGAGTGATGTGGCGCTCCAGGGACACACCGCTGCCGGTCTGGAGCGCTGGCTATGGAAATGCTCTGGTAAACTATAAAGGGAGTGATTTGCTCCACAGTACAATTCGCTGGAGGATCGCTACGCTGTCGCTGTATGTGGAAGTTGGGCATAAATCTTGTTTTCTTCGTGTTTCTCATTCAGTTTGAGCTGGGGTCAGGTGGCAGGAAAATCACATTATGATCTCTGTTTTTATCTCTCATGGGTTTTAGCTGCCTTTTTAATTTTTTAAAAATGTTTCAGTTGTATTTGTTTTCCCCTTTGTCCTTGTATTTCCATGTCCTGTGTAAAGCATTTTTAATTTCCTTCTTCCTGAAATGTGCTGTACAGATAAACTTGCCTTGCTCTTTTTTCTTGTTTTCATAGAGCTGTGTGGCCAAGTTATGATAAAACTGCCACCATGCTATGGCTACAATGGCATCCAGTACAACTAAACATCGCCTATAGCTACCACCATGTTCTCATCCAAGAATGCTGATTGGTCAGGTCCTTTATCAGAACTGGCACTGTTGTTTCTGTCTGGAGTTTAGCCAGATGGACGTGGAGGATGCTCCTAGCTTGGCATCTTCAAATCACTTTGTTTTTGTTGTAAAACAAAGGGAGACTGGGAGGCACCGCTATCTTCATATAAAGTCCATGAGAGCATCTCAGAGCTGATATCATGCTTGCACATCAGCAGCTATGAGGCCGACTAACAGCTCTCACTTAACAAACCCCACGCTGACTCTCAATGCGTTCAGAAGCAGACGAACAGCTCCTGTCAGAGCTGACGCTGGAAACGACAGCTCCCACTGCTAATGGCAGGCATCATTAGCTTTGTACAGCATCATCAGTTTCTGCCTGTTTTTTTTTTTTTTTTTTTTTTATACATGAACTGACCCGTGATATTGTGATGGTCAGGCTGTTAATTCACAGACTCTGCAGCCAGAGAGAGAAAGCACATCTCAGCCAGGAAACGGGCCAATTATCTGCCACTGTTTTCTGTTTCTGGATGGCGAAAGCAGAGCTGGCCTGCCAACAACTCATTAGGATGTGACTGGCTGTGTCTCCTGAGCTCGGCTCCATTTTGATTCCCACACCCCGGCTCGGTGAGGAACTCAAACCGCAGTGTTAAACACGGCATCTGAGATTGCAAACAGGGAGTTACTTCACTGATCGCTGATGAAACCACTTAAATTTAGGGCTTGGGGTGGAGCCAGACTTTCTAAATCTGTTGGTTGGCACCCACTCAGGGGTCAGGAGATAAAACCGAGGGGGCAAATAAATAATTAACAAGTAAGCAGCAACTTTCTTATTATTTATTTGAACAAAAATTGAAGCTTGAATATGAATAAGGGATAAGAATAGAGAGACACTGTCCCAGCTCTGCTGTTTCCCTCAGCTCTGCAGGTCTTTGTCGCAGCTGGTTTAAATCCTTCTTGCTGCTCTTATCAGCATCATTTTGTCTGCAGCAGGCAGCTGTTGCAGTGAAAAAGTGGAGAGACTTTTCAATAACAGATTTATTATGATTTGTGAAGATGCATTGCAAAAAACTCAAATCTTAGCAACTCTTTTTATGTGATTTGTAGTTAAAAATATCGTGTTTATATTGTGTTTTCAGCTGAAAATTGTGTCTTTTAGTTGTGTTTTGGCTGCCATTTCCATGACAATGGAGTTTTGAATCCCTGAAAATGTAAAACATTGAAATTGGGCAGCAGAATGCTCACCCAGAACAACAGCATTTCTGACAATGTGCAATATAGGAGACTTTTGCCCATGCTCATTGCGGTTCCAGGTGGACTACAAACCACAAACGTCTGAGTTCTGCCTGTGCTGCTCGGCCTCAGGTGACATCTTTGTTCTGTGGCTTCTGGTCACTTGAAGTAGCAATTCTACCTCACTGAACATCCACACAAACACTTGGGGGTTAGGGGTTTTGTGCGTTTACACCTCACTGCTCAGTAGAAGGAAGTATGTGCATGTGTGCATACTGCCAGTGACTGGCAAAGATGTTCTTGTACATCTATGTGCAGAGTTTTCATTTTCCAAACAAAAATCAAACTGTAACAGCTCCATATTGTCCATCTCACCTGCCTATGTATTGTTTTTCTACCCTTTATTTTGTTTAGATGTGAAACTTTTAAATTATTGATGCATGCAGGGTTTTCTTCTTGGTTTGTCTTTTGGTAATGTGTACCAGTCAGATCTGTTGTGCTGTCGGTGCAGCTGACATGCCTGTTTGTTTAGTGTCAGAGCTCTGAGCCTGCGTCTTAAAACAACATCAGCATGAGGAGGACTCAGGGTACGTTTACGTGGTGGATGCAGGCTGCAGAACCTCTCAGGTTAGAAAACATTCATGTTCGGGGCGTTCAGATGGCCTCGTGGTTAGGTTGCACAGGCAGTCCACGTTTGAGTCCAGCTTGTGGCTCCTTTCCCACATGGATCTCTTCTACTCTTTTAAAAAAAAAAAACTACTGTGACTTGATTTTGGAGGGGCCGTGTGTCATATTGGGGTGGGCAGCCACCCCCATAAAAGGGTAGAGGAAACTTATACATAAAGATTTGACTATTAATGTAATTTGTATGATTTTATGATATTTCAACAATAGGTTTTTTTGTGTACCAATAGAAATGGCTTTACTTGGTTAAATTCATGTTCAAGCAACACAATAGAGGACCTGAATTAATGGTGATAAATAAAAATACCCACCAATGGGGAAAGGACATTTCTGAGTGTTCTAAAATCAACATTTAGATTGAGATAATTTTATTTAAAGACACTCAAAGCAAATTTTAATTGGTCCCTTTTTCAAATATTTTTACCTACAAACAATACAGGCCTTATCTTTTGTGTTTTATAATTTTAAATTTTTTTTTTTAATTATTTATTTATTTTTAAATTTATTTATTTATTTGGGTTTTTTTTTTTACCAGGACTTTCTGGTGCATGTGTAAATTTTTTGTAATTTTGATATATTTTACATAATAATAATAATAATAATAATAATTAACAATAATGATAATTAAACCCCAAGCTTCAAAGCCAGTCAGCTTATTTGGTAGAGTGTGGCGCCCATACAAAGGATTCAGTAGTCCACATTTTCATGGTTGGATTAAATCCCAAGCATAAAAATGCAACACTCTCTCCTTAAATGCCTTTTTCCTCTTCAGTTGTCCTTTGAAAAATAAAGCTAACAATGTCATTAAATACATAAATAGACTTCTTTTCCTCAGAAGGCCACAGTTCGACTTCTCCCTCATATGTTCCATGACTTCTGGATGTTAAAACTTTTAGATCTATAAAGATTTTTTCAATGATTAAAACTGAAGAAGCAAATTTTAATGAATCAAAATACTATATGTCAGCAGACAATTCTCCTACAGTGGCATTGCTGCTATAGAAAGCTTAAATGTATGCTGCATGTTTATGCAGGCTGAACCCTGGAAAGATTCCCCCACAGGGACAATAAACATGCATTGTATAGCACCCTGATGAAAACAAATGGGATACAATGCATGAATAAAGCCCCATATTCATGCAGTCGTCCTGTTTACTCCATACCCGTTTGAGAAAATACACCATTCTAGTGGCGCGTTTCACATCAGAGGACGCATTTATCCAAAGTCAAACAGGAAAAAGAATCAGCTCTGTGCTGCAGCTCAGCTGATTTCACTGCAAGGACACGACAACTGTTTATCAGGAGCTAAATCCTCTGTGATTCAACCGCTTTAAAAGTCAAAATATTACCATTACTTCAGCCAGGGAGGCAAATCTCTAAGAAAAGTGACAATAACAGTTAAAGGAAAGCTTGTCTGTGAGGGGGGATAAAGGGAGAGCTTCATGGGGCCCAGCCATGACCCCAATGGGAGGGCCATGGAGGTCAGCAAAATCACAGTCCAATGTAAAGTTAAGCTCTGATAACCATATTTTATATCCAACCAGAATATTCACCACTGTTGTCAAAGAAACAAGAAATGAATTGTACTTATATATGCTTATAATTGCTTTCAAACTGTAAACCCCTTTTCTCATGAGAAAATGACATTTTTATGTTCTCAGAGCTGATCGGCACATTGAACTTATCCATCTGTAAAGTAATGTCAGATTTCAGAGCTAAGCCATGATGTCTACAAACATCAGGAAGCCTGAGAATAAAATTTAAAAAACTGAAATATATTTGAGGGAAAACAGTTAAATAATTGTGAAAATTGGCAAAATGGGTTGAATGAGGCAAAAAAAAATCGCGGGGGGGGGGGATAAGTTCAAAGGAACATAAGAGAATACAGGCAGCAAAAACGGGCTGAGAAAGGCAAAAGGTCAGAACTAGCCATAAGAGGGTGAAAAGCTGTTAAAAGGTGGCAACATTGGATTAAAGATGTCAAAAATGAACAAAAAGTGGCATAACAGTGGCAAAATAAGGTTAAAGGTGTGAAAGTGGAACAATTGGATGCTGTGTAATGAAAAGGGGTTGAAAAGTGGCAATAAAAAGGATGACTGAGTGGCAAAAAAGGGATAAAAGAAAAAAATGTGGGATATAAGCAGCAAAAATGGGTTATAAAGGCAGAACGCGTCAATAAATAGGCAGCAGAAACTGTAAAAAGCAGGTTAAAAGTAGCAAATTTGGGTTAAAGGCTTAAAAAATGGGCAAAAAGTGGCAAAATTTAGTGGATAAAAGGGGTGAAAAGTGGTTATAAAGTAGCAAAACATTTTTTCAAAGAATCAAAAATAGGATGCATGCAGCAAAATTTGGTTAAGAAAGGCCAAAAGGGTCATAAGGGGCAGACAAAAGGGTGAAAGCGGTTAGTAAGTGACTAAATTTGGTCAGAGGTGTCATAATGGGCTAAAGGTGACTTAAGGTTTATCGCTGCAAAGGACAGGACAGCGTCTATCTCTGCATTTTTCTTTTTTTTTAGACCAAAAATTAAACAAATACACAGATTTGAATTTCGGCAGAGAAAAAAAGTCATTCTTCATCATCAGTCTTCATCCTGGCATTCTCGTTTGTTTCACAGGACAAAGGCATCAGCATGGATAATAGTTTGAACCTTTTTAGTACCAGGCAGAAACTCCTCTCAGAGCTCAAAGTTACACATTAACGCCTTTTCTTCAAATATCTTGTTTAATGATTCCACAACCAAAAGATTGTCAGTAAATATGTAACTAAAAAAGACTACTTGATTGATAAAGACACCTAGTGTAGAATTGACATTGATTATTGATCGATATGACTGGATGCTTGAATGATATTGCCTTTAAATTTCTGTCATGCCACGTTTAGAGTCACCCTGCAGAAGCGTGGTAAGCTACCGTTCACTCCTGCAGGATTTATCTGCCTATATCCGTGAGTTTTGGGTTAATTTAGAGACTTTAGATGCTGATCAAATATAAATTTCTCCAGTGATCCAGTGCCTGAAAGGAGACAGAAAAAAAGGCTTTATAAAACTGTCTAACTGGAGTGGAATAGTGTTTTTTATTCATCCACTGGTATTGATTCAGAGCAATTATGTAGCCAAGGTAAGGCCTCATGTGTGACCCTGACTTTAATGGAGACATCCAGCCTGAAGAATGAGCCCATGATTAACTGCACAATAATACAATAAAATCAGCTACATGTGCTCGTGTGTGACAGTCAGCCGTTCCCTCTGCACACCGTCACATCATACATGGAATGCCTCTGCAACAAATAAAGCCCATTAATTACGGGCTCACCTTCCTCATCGCCTCCAGTACTGAAGCTAACAGCAGCGCGCCTCTGACTGAGCCACGCTGCTCTCAGGCCAATTAAATGAAGCTCATAAATAACATAAACAACGGCGTACTCCCTGCAGGCGCTCTGGTAATCAGCCTAAAGACGCCGGGGCAGAGAGAGCACAAACACAATCACAAACACTGGGACGGCTGGAAAACTCCAGTGATGAATGTGATGAGGATAGAAGATAAAATATGATGAATGCTTTGTGTTTACATGTGCTGATAATCAGGATTAGATTATAGGTAGAGCTGGAGACTGTCACAGCTTTATCTGATGATGTGCCCAGTCAGGTCTGTGTAAGATAGACCTAAAAAAAGGCTCACAAAGAGGTGCTTAAAATCTGTAATCTACACACTGGCCAGCAAGAGGGGCGACTCCAGAGACTCCAGGAGAATTTAACAATTTACACAATAAGTCATCCAGAAAACAAGTCTGCTTCTTGTGGGATTTCTCCTCCTGATTATTATTTTTCTTGTGAATGTGTTGTCTCTAACTATAGTTTTAAGACCTCATCACAGTATGATGATTACATTAATTATAGACAAATTTAGAGTTACATAGGCACTACACACTGGACTGGTCTGTCTTTAGGACCCACCACCACCTCCCTTATGAGAAATCCTGACACAGATTTCCCCAAATTTTAACCAATACTTTCTATTTTTCTCAACTGCAGTTTGAAAAAAAACATAAAAATGAACAAAGACACAGGACAAAACAGACAGCAGATCATTACAAAGCCATGAGAAAATGTTCATTTTTGCTTTATTTTACTTTATTTCTCAGCAATAACAAGTGCATTTTTGTTTTGTTTGAGATATTGAAGAATTGACCTAAAGCAGTCTTGTTATCTCATGATAATGTAAAATACCAAATAATAGCCAGGTTCCCTTTAACCGCCGGCTGTAGCAGTACATTTTGATAAATACCCGCCGGTTCCAAATAAACACCGGGTTTAATTTATTTAAAGTTTGGGTATGTGACTTTCAATGAGAACCGTATAGATATATAACCGTATAACCGTATAGCTCCGCCCCTCTCCTTACATACATACCTACTCGCGGATGAGAATGTCCGCTGAATTGAATACTGACGGTGGCAAAGCGCTCTTGGAGTGATTTTGCTCTGCTTTTCCACTGAAATCAACGGCCGAATCAGAGGCAAGAAAACGCTTCACCTCATCATGAACAAATTCTACACAGGACCGAACAACGCCATAACTCCGCTGTTGAATCGACTTCTCACTGAGCTGAGATACGGAGGCTACAGCGGCCAATAGGAACGTTCCCTCTGACCTGAGCCTGATTGGCTGCGAGTACTAGCCTCCTCATTGGCTGGGGCACCGCCGTCCCTTGCTGGTTTTCTCAAGTCAGATAGCAGCGCCATGCCCCGGTGCAGCAAAAAAATAAAAAGTACAACATTAACTTTATACTGTCTGTCATCAAATATGCTGAAGAACACTCGGGAGTATAACTAGTATAACTGTGGTACTGTAATCTTGTCTTAAAAATGTAAAGGTGATATTCATACTGGTGTAAATAAATAGTTGGATTAAACTTACCATACTTTTCCATTTTTTGCTAAGTAAGATTTTTGTGAGATAGGAATTAAACGCCTGTTCCAAATAGCCGCCTGGTCCCAAATAAACGCCCCGGCTATTATTTGGTATTTTAAGTGTTGAGTATTAAGAGTAGATCATGAGGAAATGCCCAAAATTTACCTGTTATCACCACTAAAGGAAGTAAAATGAAACAACGGCTCTGTCTGCTTGAAATACTGAGAATGTTGGAATAATTTTTGTTTAGGTGTTCTTTGTGACCCAGTGAAAGCAGTTCTACGGCCCACTTTTGGGTCCTTACCCACCAGTTTAGAACCATTGCTTCAAGACGTGGCTACCTGGGATCGGGGTGGAAAGTAACTAATCTAATTTACTCAAATTACTGTAGTTGAGTAGTTTTTGGGGTACTAGTATGCTCCGAGGAGTCCTTTTGGATGTTGTATTTTACTATAAGACTCTCTACAGGGGTTCCCTAACTTTTTAGCCTGTCCACAAAATAACGGTTACAGAGACGGGGACCCCAACTGACCTCAATAGTAGTTGAACACAGCCGTACAAGTTAAAGAATAGTCATATGCAGAATTAAGGACTTTTTTTTTTTTTACATTAATTTGATTTCAGCATAATGCCCTGCATGTTTATATTTCAAATTGAACCCGTTTTATGCATACATTTCTACAAAAAAAGGTAAAATATACCATTCAAAGCAATTTTAAAAATGCCTCTGTTTTTGGAAGGCATCTCATGACCCCCTCCCAGTGTTTCGGGACCTCCTTCTTTGGGAACCACAGCTCTAAGGAACCTGTTTTGCTTACAAAATATTTCCCTTCCAACGTCAGAGTTGCTCTGACCTGAGGATAACCTTTGCCAACCAGGCTAGCCCGAGTCTTCCCTCACAGACGATTTCTCTGTGTTTGCACAGTGATGACAGAAAATTAGCTCACTGCAGCTAGTGGAGAATTTGCATTAAAAATGTCAGGACCATCTGGACGCCTTCTTTAATGATTTTAATTGGTGTGCAGGAAAGACGGGTTTTCTCACAGCGACGAGCTAACCGTTAGAAAAGAGCTGAGGAATCTTGAGCTGTGCTCTCTTTTTTTTTTTGCTCAGCGGGTCAACCGCCCAACTGAACGGACAAACTGACAGCAGACAGACATCATGGTAAACCTTGTGGAGAAACCAGGCGTCTATACCAGAGAAAAAACTTAAGGAATTCAAATCTATTGATGCACACAGTTTTGTCGTCTGCTGTCATGTCCAAGATGCTGAATACTGAGATTTTTCACACAGTTAGAAAACATGAAAGCTGTCATAAAAAAGTCAAACTAATGCATACTGACAGAGGACTGTGCTTGCATGGCTTGATTAGAATGAGATCTTTTAATTATCTTAGAAATGAACAATGTAAACAAGCACTGCTTCTCTTGTTTTCTCTCCATTTGCTTCCAATGTGACAGCCACCTCAAAGAATGCACACTTCTAAAGCCACATAAGGAAGGACAGAGAAGTGAGGTTTAAAGCCTCTGTCTGCAGTTTGTAGTCTTGTTTAAGACAGTAGGAGCTTCTTTGAATTATTGTCCCATTTACAGTAAAATCCAAGAAAAATGAAGGCATGCCATGAGGCATGGCAAACAGTCTGAAGCCTTTAAAACAGAATACAAGAAGGTGGCATATAACCCTGACCATAAAAGAACCCTAGAACTACTGCCTGGCAGTTGTATGCCTCTGCAAAGTTTTCAGAGAAAGTACATTTGAGGGTCAAGAAGAAGGGCCGTGGTGTTTTCTGTGATGCTGTGATTTGCAGAAATGCACCCACTGCATTCACAAGCAAGGGCCGTGCATGAGGCCTGATGGCCTTGACCTCTGACCTCCAAAATCTAATCATTTCATTGTTGAGTCAGAGTGCACATTTGTGCCAGATTTTAAGAAAGTTTCTCAAAGTGTTCTTGAGAAGTTGCCTTCCCAAGCAGAGGATGAACACAAGACCCATGACCTCTGAAGCTAATCTACATCATTCTGTCATTGTGGACTCTAGAGCAAAGTTTGAAGAAAATTCTCTGAAGCACTCTTGAGATATTGTGGTTACAAGCAGGATAAACATGACTAATGACCCTTAAAATCTACTCAGTTTGTCTTTGGCTTAATATTAAAGGGGACATATGATGAAAAAAAAAAATCACTTTATCAGGCTTTTCTAACAAAATATGTGCCCCTGGCCTGTCCATAATCCCTTCAAGTACCAGAAAAATCCAATCATTCCCTCCCTCTCTTTCTCCACCTTTCATGAATGTGTACCAAAACTAGCTGTTCATAGATTTCCCCTCATGATGTCATGTGGGGAGTTAGCCCCGCCCCCTGGGTTTGGTTGGCCCTTCCTGCTTGGGAGAAAATTCTGCCCTCCTCTCCTGAGCTGAGAGGAGGATCAGGAGAGTCACTTCCATTAAGCCACATCCAGGGGGGGACAGAGTCAGACAGCTCAGTAAGTTTTAAAGCCACACACACAGAAACAGCAGGGCTGAAATTGAGGGTTTTTTAGACATGCAAAAATACAATACTAGAGTGTATATATATATATATATATATAAACTTCACAGGCATGTTTTGGGGACCTCTGAGACCAATATAAACTTGTCTTAAAAGGGTAAAATATGTCCCCTTTAATGCAAAAATTAAACAAGAGCCATCAAAGCTTTCTTTTATTGTTGCATTCACAGGACCATACATACAGAAGGACGTTGACAACATACAGTACCAGAAAGCATGAAAAACATGGTGCTGCCAACTTCAGAGGTTACAAAACTTGAGGTCTAAAAATAGTCGTCCATAAACCAATCAGTTGGTTAAAGCCAGTCTTTGGTCTCTTTATTCAAACAGATAAATCAAGTCACTCAAACTGCTGCGTGATTTTAAGGCAGCCTGAATTGAAAATGCGATGTAGCAAAAGTAAGCACATATCTGTGTCTGCTCACTAATTGAGCAGGGAGCGAGTTCATTCTTCTCCCAGAATAGCTTAATGAGTGGTTAGGGACTGCAGCTCTCTAGAGCCTGTGCACAGTGGCTACTTTTTCTAGCTTTGTCTCCTCCAACACTGTTCAATGCTAATGCTTACTCCCAGAAAGCCCAAACACATTGCATATTGAATCCTTGTTCTCTCAGAAAGCTCCGGGATAAATTGGCTCAGGCTTATGCACACAGATTGCAGTTATTTTAATTGGCTGTTGTTCTCCAACAAGATTATGAGGGATTTTTGTGGAAGTGGGCGACCAGAGACACACAAACATGTATCGAATGCAGGAGCACAAACACACATTCTCTGACAAAGGCAGAGGGAATGTGCCTGTAGCCACCGCGCTCATTGTCATATCTGGAGCCCAGCTGGCCCTCCGCGGCCCCTGGGCCCTCCGCTCTCACATCACCAGCATACAAACACGCTCACATCCTTCACTCCTGACTCATTAGATACTGCCTCTCTTTTATGATTTTTTTTCTTGGCTGCTTAATTCCCCATGCTGCTCACTTTAAATCTGTGTATGACTGCGATTAAATTTTAATATACTGCCTGCGCTGCGACCTTGAGGCAGAGTCTGTCCCTCGTCAGCTCTAAAGAGGGAAATTAGCAGAAATGTATTGTTAATTATGGGTACGGGGAGAGTGGCAGGCTTTGTTTGGGGGAGTTTATGGAGAGCATTTGAATTTATTTGAAGCCATTAAAGCACAAGACATGACTCCCTACCTACACACTTAATACGATATACCTGTAGATTGCCTGAAAAAGCCAGGCTAATGGCTCTGAATGCAAACACAACATCAGCTAAATGCACTCATTAGACGTCAAACCTTATCGCCTTGTTTAAATATTAAGTGCTTTAACTAAGCAGGGCTTTTTTTCTACGGTCTAAGCTAGCTGTTTGAGTTATGCATCATATTTTTATGCTGTTCTACTTATGTTTTGATTATATTTTGGTGCAGCTATGGCTTGGTTGTAGTGTCATTAAAGTCAATAAAGTGTCTTTGGGCAGGACCAGGGCTGGATATTAACCCTGGATATTTCAGTCATTGCTGAGATGAAATTTAGTGATGCTCTTTCAAACCTAAAAAGCTCCAATGGGCAAGAGATTGAACCACAAAGAGCTCCTGCTGCTGCATCAGCAGTGAGTGAATGAGAATGAATGGGTTAGTTGTGACCTGCAGTGTAAGGAGCACTTTAAGTAGGACTACAGAGGAGTTTAATAGGCTCACAAACATTTATTCATTGCTACTTTGTCAAATGTCTTTTAATTCTACATGCTAAGACTGAATATGTCTCCTTTACTTATGAATGTTAAGTTTAACATGCTTGTTATTGCTCAGTGGTAATGGTAATTGGTGTAATGGGTGCTCTCCCTTTTTAAACGGCCTCTCATTGTCACATCGAAGCACAAACTCCCTCTGATATTACTCCATTAGACTACCTGTCCACCCTCTTTGGACTTAGTCCACCTGAGCCTTTCAGTTATACTGTCACTCTATGCTCACTTCAGACCAAACACTTTAGCAACGACCTTGAAAAGCACAGAAGTGGCTCGCTCCTTTTTTTCTAAAGAAATAACAAAAGAGAGTCGATTCTTTGACAAAATCCACATGAAAAATGCTCCAGTTTAATGCAGGGGTGTCCAAACTTTTCCCCCCTAGGGCTGCGTATAGAACATTTAAAGGATGGTGGGGCCACTTTATAGCGATGGGTCATGAGCAAAAGCTGCAGCTCTGAGAGCCGATGCTTTGTAGTGAATCAGAAGAGCCGGCTCGCATAGAGTGAGAGCCGGCTCCCTGTTTTTTTGTTCCTTTCACTGCTTAGCTCTCATAAAGCTCAGCCCCAGCTCTGGTCAGAGCTTTGTGTTGATTGGCCAGCATGGCAGCCATGTGGCCAATCACATGTGAGGATAAAGGATTATACCATTATTTGAAAACAGAGAGGGGGGTGTCACTACCGGATGCGTCCTGGAAACCCGTTTTGTACTGCGCATGTGCAAACACGTGTCTACATCCGCTCAGCATTAATTCTAACCCTAACCAGTGGAATTTAAATGCTAATCCTAAGAATGGTTTTGCGACAGAATAAATGCACAAAATTACGCAATTATAAGGCTCATAAAAAACACTGAATGCAAAAGGGTTTTCAACGCACTAACCATTATTTTTTGCGAAGTTAAGGTAAAATATAGGGCTACAAAAGATCCTAAATAAAGAGCCGTTCGGGAGTCAAAAGAGCCGGCTCCTCTTTGGGAGCCGAGCATAAAGAGCCGGCTCTCTGAAAACAGCTGAACTTCCCATCACTACCACTTTAGCCTTGTTTCCATCAAAAGGTCTGGTTTGATTCAGTATGGTTTGGTATGGTTTGGAATGCTAAATCCCAAAATAGTTTGCATTTCCAAGTGAGGTTTGCGTACCCTCACTTGTGGGCGGGCTGTAAAGGCATGCATGTGACGTCCCATGCAGCGCGAGTCTGCTGGTCCAGCCACAGAGTAATAGAAAGGATGAGTGACAGAAATCATTAGGAAATAAGCATTAAACAGCTTTATTTCAGCTAAAAGTGTTTTTTTTTTTTTTAAATAACTGCATATAAATTATGCTAACAGCTGTGAGTACAGATCCTCAGCTGATGGAATACATGGACAGAAACGCTTTAAGTCTTAACAGTACGTTAATGTGTGAATATATCTAGTCTAGAACAGTTTATACGACAAAATATGAAAGTTCAGAGCTGTACTGTGAGAATTCGCCACATCAAAAATAAAGTATAAGTTCAGCTGGTGTTAAAATCAAGCTAGATTAAGTCAGAAATCCTGGGTGCGCTGATCTCGTTTAAAATAGTCTGCACTGAACACATTCAATGACAGCAAAGTGATGTTTTCGCAGGTTACCTAAAGTAAGAAGTAGATGAATAGCTAGTTAAAGAAGAAAATCAACTGTTCTAAGGCTTACTATTCACAAAACTTCAGAATTAATTTAGTTTCACATCCATGTCGGATAGACCAGGCTGATGTGAGCCTTCAGGCTCTGCTTTGTGTTCTTAAAATTAGGTCCAGATAAACATTAGGAAACTTGATTTGTGGTCAGATACCAGTATCCACAGACTAGGAAACAGTTTGGATCTAGAGTCCAAATATCCCTGATTAATGCAGACATTAGTCAGTTTTTCTCCCATTTTCGCTGCTCCTCACAGAGCAAACTTCCGTGTTTTGCAGCCCAGAGTCGAGCAGCTGTGTCACGCGCTGACGCGACGTCAGTACAACCCCCCATTGCTGCGTGCATAGCTCCACCTTTTTTGGGACAGATAGATAAGATTGGTAACCCTACGGAGAGGCTGACAAAAAGTGGAATGGTATGGGTTGTTTTTTTTGGGACCCTTTCCAACTTTTGCTCAATGGAAACACAAAAAAAAGCTTGCCGTGGCTCACCGAACTGAGCTGGACCGCTTGGTGGAAACGACCTATTCCATTTACCCTCATGATATCAAAGTGAGTCAATCCAGTCTAATTTAGGTAAGGATACACTGAGTGATTTGATATGCTTTAAAGTTAAGTCAAGAAAAAAGTACATTAACCCTTCACATCTTTTTTCACCATTATGTCTCATCTGGACTTTTTGTCTTAAAAAGCTTGTGAAACATCAACCCTGTGGTGCACAGTCAAGCTTTATAAATCCTTTTTTTGAGGACAACCTGGGCTTTAAGAATATATCTACTACAGCAATGTCACTTGAATTTTAAAAAAGTTATAGGACTCTAAAGACAAAGAAAAAAAAACAAATCAGAATGTGAAACCCAGAGATTTTTATTTATAACACACTGAAAACATTAGTGACTAAGCTTTTTGGTTGCACAGAATTGTTTTCCCATCTCTTCATTACACAACAGTGAAAAATAAACATTTTGTGATGAGAAGGGCGTCCTATAGGGCTACAGAGACACTGAGGGGAGCAAACGAACGACAAGAAGGTCAGCATTTAGAGGAAAAAAAGAGTGTCTATGACTTATGGTTCAAAAGTTATCAACATTTTTATACATTTGTCACTTCTTGTTATTTACAACAACAGCGTCCTCAGAGACCCCGGAAAGTCAGCCAAGTTCTTGGCTCACTAGAAAATGTTCTATAAAAGCTTTTAATACATGGAGAACATAATTAGGAAGGCACAATGGAGAGCTTTTAGATTAAAAAAAAAAACAAAAAAAAAAAAACAATTAAGTGCCTACGACTTACTGTTTAAATGTTACCAAGTGGTTTATAAAGGGATGTGCCTGTGGCACAGATCTGTGAGCTTTAAGGGTTAATGAATTGTTGTGTCAAAATGTTTGTTTACAGAATTAGCACAGTAGCCTTGCCTGGTGCTGAAAGTAAAACATACGCTAATCAAAATAAATTCATACTGTCTTAAGAAATCATGATTAGATAAGTGTAGTTTTGTGTTACATTACCGGACGAGCCCCCAAGTTAACACAAAACTACACTCGTCTGTGGATAAGAAAACACAGATAAACTATACCCTGCAGTAAATCACAATTTTAATGCTCTAATATGGGCCATTTTTCATTTTTGTTTCAGAATAACAACATGTAACTGAAAAATGCTATAACAATTGAAAGAACTGCATTGTGCAGTTTTTTCTAACACTAATGTGAAGGTGAGTTCTTGCAGCTTTAAATCTGCATTATTATTATTATGCTACTGTTACATCAAACATTCTCTATAAACACAAAGCCAATCATTGTTATCAGTGACAGATATTTGTGGTAAATCTTTCAGCATGCATCGTCATGTATAAATTGAAGCAGCAAATATTGACCAAGAATAAATGTGTGTGCATGCACACAGTATCTGTTTGCTGAGCAGGTTCTGCATAAATCCTTCAACACCCACTCTGCTTGCATGAGCACACTAACGCATGCACGCATGCATTCCTTTATGACAGAGAGTGGACGATCAGGGCGATCAAACACTTCTTAAAAAAACAGAAAACTTCACTTTTTGGCTGAAATGACCACAAATTTACTTTCTATATATCTAAGAAAAATCTCCAAAAGAGGATTGGCATCCTTTAGTGATGTCTCTGAATCACAGAGGGGACTTCTTCATGCATAAACACACAAACAGAGTTATTCTGGTCTGCTGCCTCTTCTGCTCCCATGAGGCGGATCTATTGATCAGAGAGGAATCTCCCTAATTAGGCCTGAACCGAGGAGGAAGCAGAACGAACGGAGCCAGGGGAAGGAAACATCGGGAGAAGGAAACATCGGGAGAAGGAGGAAAGGAAGGGACTAGAGAAACAAAAGAAGAAGAGTATCTGATGTGGCAGTTTGACTTGTTGCATTTGCTGATGGATCGGGACATGACGGAGCAAACGAGTAAACAACAGGGAGACGCACGCACGTGGAGGAGGGAGGAGGGAGCGGGTAAACAAATGGGAGAAATGAGGTGTAAACAATCGTATGATCTGAGGAGAAACAACATAGGAGTCGGAGCAGAGGGATGGAAATAACAGGGAGTTATCATCTGAATTTACAACACAAGCTCTTCAGTGGTCCCAGGATTCATGGCTCTATAGTTTATGGAGGAATGAGGAAACAAAGGCTAAGGGTGGTTTGATTTAAATCACCCTCCCAGCACTTCAGTGCTCCAGGGATTCAATTAAAAGATGCAATTATCCTTTTTTCACAACATGCCCCACCTCCCCTTTATTTTGTCCTACTGCTAAACCTTCAGCAGTGATTTCACTGCTATAGCTGCAGGTCTGATGCGTTTTAGTTTGTGTCATCTCAGCAAGCATGAAGGTAAAACACGCCAAGGGGTGACGGTTTTATCTGACATGCAGCACGCCACCGTGAGCACTGCTCAGAGTAGTTACATCTGTGCTGAACAGAGGGGAACAAAACTCATTTTAAGATCTGAAACATCACAAATTCTCTGTCCAGAAGTGATTTTTTTTTTTCCCCAAATAATTCAATTTTTATTCAAGGTTTCAGAGCTCAGATCACTGAATCCATCCAGTCCTGTTGTAAGGGATCATACACTGATTTTAGCATGCTCTCACATCTAATCTGTTTGATTCAGTTAAAGAAACTTAAGTGTTTGGTTTGTGCTGGTGTGAATCAAGCAGCTGTTAACCTGACACACCAGATCCACTGTTTCAAACATTCATTGAATGGATGTATTTTACATTCATCAGGAAAGCTCCGGTACAAAGCACTTGGGAGCGGCAGGGCTTTTCAAAAAATTACAGAAGGTGATTGGAGGAACCTTCTGTCTATCTCACTCATGACGGGCCAATCAGAACGGCAAGACGAAATGACGTTGTACACATGAGCTGACAGGCTACCGCTGCTGTGGATGGTTAATTGTGGAGCTTCTTGGTAAATACACTGATGTCCAGCTCGGTCAGGAGATGTGCATAAACATCTTCTCCGCTGAGACACGCTGTCTGTGTGGCTCGCTGCTTTCGTTTTAAAAATAAATGTGGTCCAGTTCAGATTAAACTGCCACTATCCTACAGCTACATCCATGCTAATCTACCACAGTGGCAGCTAAATAATGATTGAAAACTCTCTCTCTACCCCTGATTTAAAGACATGCTCAGTTCTGACTAAACTGCCGCTGTGGCATCGTCTGAGCTAATCACTCCGCTAGCAGCCATGGTATACAACCACTCACACGACTACTAACACTTCCCCTTGTTACTCTCACAACCTCACGCTGAAGCAGAAAAGCAAAAACACCTTTCCCACCATTAAAAGCTTTCAGTGTTGATTTGACTCTTTATTTCATGCAGAAATGCGGTCCAGTTCTGGAAAACTGACACTATCCTAAAACTATATCAGAGCTAATCACCACACTGGAGGCAGCTATTGCAAACAACTTCGACTACAACCAAACCCTGCACACAGCTCCGCCTTGTTCTTTTCAAATGACGCTGATTTTTCCAAACAGTGTTGGGTTCGGCACAAACAAGATGGATTTGCCTGATGACAGAGAGAGTCTGGCAAGGTTACAAAGATTAAACACAGATTGTAACGGATAGCAGCAGTCTGTGTCGTCCTAACCCCCAAAATGCACATACTCTGCCTGTGCCGGGTATGTAATTTTGGTCATTTTTACCTTTGTTTGGTTGATTTGCCATTCATTTTGATATTATTCCATGATTTTGTTGCTTCCATCATGAGTGTGTACATCAGAAATTAAAAGGTTTATGTTTTCTACATAGGTTTTGTGTTTTTATGTATATTTATGTGGATTTCCACCGTAGTAGTGACTTTTCTGGCGTTGTTGTGTCTCTTTCACTGACTGATCCGTGACGTGTAGCTTGTGCCACAGGATGAGCTGTAATGTTGATATAGTGATGATTTGCAATCATGAGTCTGTGCAGTTGTTGTATTTTGAAGTTAAATGAATGCATTGAACCTTTTCTGGCTGCTTGGATTGATCTACTACGAGGATGGATGCATTTTAGCAGTGGTTGATAGATTGCAGCAGAGCAGGGTGGATTGGCATTAGAGATGGACCAGGACAACTGCAGAGACTGACTAGAAGGGGGGTGATTTGCTCCACAGCTCGCTCAGTGCACTCACAGTACCTGAAAACTGGAAGTAAATCTGGACTGGATTTAAAATAGCGTTCAAAGATGAGTAACTCCAGGTTAACAATCATCTGTGTTCCTGATGCACAGAAAAAAACAATTAAAACAACTTTTTCTCTTCTCTAAATCCTGTTTCAGCTTGATGAATTTGATCTTGTAAGATCTGACAAAATTCACTATCCTTAAAAGTTGTCTAATTAGACTTTCACAACTCCATTTTTTTTTTTTGAGAAGTTTCACAAAAAAGTAAGAAGAACGGTTTACAGCTCTGAGTCCCGCTTTAAGAAATCTGTGGACCACAACATGACAAATGAGTCAGTGATTATAATTTAGCCCCAGAAGTAATTACAGTGTTTACAAAACCAGCACTGGAGAAAAATTAAACTGGAGCAGTTTGTTCATTAATTTGGCTGATTGGTCACAAATACAGCTACAACAAATCAGTCCATGTTTCAGACTGGAGGAAATGGAGTTTGTTGTGTTATGCAGTGAGTTATGTCAGTAAATAAAGCTGTGGAGGATTAACTGTGTAAATTAGGGCTGTCCAAACTGTGGCCCGGGGTCCAAATATGGCCCCTGGCCCTGCAGCAAATTCTAAAACATAAATAAAAAATGGCCAACATTAGAACGTGAATCTTGTGCTTTACTGCGGTGTATAGTTTATCTGTTTTCTTATCGACAGACGAATGTAGTTTTGTGTTACTTTGGGGGCTCGTCCAGGAAGGTAACACAAAACTACACTTGTCTGTCAATTAGAAAACACAGAAATAAATTATAGTTTGTGAAGACAGTATGGATTTATTTTGATTAGTGTACGTTTTTCTTTCAGCACCAGGCAAGGCTACTGTAAACAAACATTTTGACACAACAATTTATTAACATAAGTCTTTCATGACTTAACTTTAAAGCATATAAAATCACTCAGTGTATCTTCACTTAAATTGGACTGGACTGGTTTTGATGTCATAAAGGGAAGGTATATGAAAGTGGCCCTACCACCTTGGAATTTTCTGTAAGCGGTCCTCGCTGGAAAAAGTTTGCACACCTTTGGTGTAAACTGTATGATAGGCAGAAGTTCATATCTGACATTTGTGTTTTCTCAATGCTGATTCACTCTCACCAGTTTGTTTTGGTACCATAGTTATTATAGTTATCTAAAACTAACTAAATAACTTAAACTAAAATGTAAAAAATATTTTAGTTAACGGAAACTAAAAAAACAAAGCTCTGCAAATAAAATGAAAACTAACTGAAATTGTATTTTGTGCTTTAAAAACTAACTCAAATGAAATAGAATTAGGGACAAAATCTCCTTAGTTTTAGTCTTTGACTCTAGCAAAGTGACTGACATGAACACCCAAGCCTGGAGAGAGTAAAATCACCTGATTTCATTGAAGATAACTTCACACAATGGTAATTTTAGGTCTTGATTGGTGTACATCATTAAAAATGAATAATTCAAGTGAAAAGAGAAGAGCCTTTTGGGGGTTTAACCCTGGCAGGTATCCCACATTGCCGAAAAAAAACTAAAACTAACACTAAAACTACAGTAAAAACTAAACTAAAATGAGGCATTTTTGCAAAATAAAAACTAAACTAAACTAAAAAACCTGCAGTAAGAACTAATTAGAATTAAACTGAAATTCAAAACAAAAGGTCAAAACTAAATAAAAATTAAAACTAGGAAAAATCCAGAACTATTATGACCTTGTTTGGTACACATAGCATCCCTTATTTTAAATGAAGACGTGTCATTGATTATTTTTCATCATAACTTCCTTCCATTATGATTGTAATCTTTGAGCACATCTGAACATTTCTGCTAATACAGATGTTACACCAAACCAATCTGTAGAACATCTGCTAGAAACCTTGCTTGTTAAGACTCCTGAATTAGGATGTTATATCTAATAGTATACAACATTAGAAAACATTTCTCATTACAAAAGCTATGTTACACAACCTGGTACCAGTCCTTATTTATAAGGAATTTATTGAAACTGGTTACTTACATTTAGATAGCAACATTTTGTCTTCTTTCTCTCTCTCTTTCTCTGTGAGTGAGTGGAGACTGAATGAGCAACATCATCACCCCTCCCCTCCAGCATTTCTTTTATTGCATCTTATTGGATAAAAGTCATACATGCACACACATGCACCTAGGTTAGAAAAAGTGTGCTGGCTCTCACACTAAAGATCACCACCGACCATCACTATATCGGTGACGTTGTTTGGTCTTCTTTCAATAAGGAGATGCAGTCACTTTCTGTTTGAACTGCTGCTATAACTGCATGCATGTTAATTTCTTCTAAGGCTGCCATTGTTTACAGCAGGTGTAATCAAGTAAAACTGAAAGAAGTCTAGTCAGAGAAAATGTAATAAACCAAAGGTCCGGAACATCATAATGTCTAACTTGAGTTAGTGTGATATGTGGATCCTGGTGTGATTTAAGGGACTTGTTGCACTGATAAAATATGAAAATTAGTTTTCTTTTAATGCTGTTAATTTTATTCTAATTTTATTTAAATAAAGCAACAAATAGTGAAAAGTGAAAAGTATAATTTGATTGTCATTCGTATGAATGCTGCTGTTCAGTGTTTACCGCCTGGAATGCAGACAGTTCATTGGCTGAGTAGTGTCACGTGAGATGGCTTAACTCGTATGCAATTGGTCTGTGCATTTCCCGACCTGCAAAAACCAAAACCGTAAATCCTAGAATAGCTGCCCCAGTTAAAATAGATGTGCCTGATCTAATTTAAAGTTCTCTTTTAATCTCATGATTGTAGGTCCAGGTCAAGGTCCATATCGGCTGGCGTCTGGGTCTGGATTCAGACCGCGGTCCGCCAGTTAGTGACCCCTGGTTTACAGGACTGCAGCCCCTTCACCTTCAAATGATGCTGACAGCTCGTTCAGTCTCACACTGGACAAAGCTTTAAGATTTGCAAGATGGATTCACCTGATGACAGACAAGGAATCCAGCTGATCCATCAAACACATCTTCACCTGTGACCTTCCATTCTTGCAATGCATTATGGGTATGGTGCCATCATGCTTCAGATTTAATGAAAACAATCAGGGCTTTTTATAAATGTGTAAATTCAATCAGAGGAAATAATTTCTTGATATTTTAATGGTGAATCTCTGTACATGAACAAAAGAATACAGCTCCATGTTATAGAGTTTTATGTTGTTTGTCTTTTTCTTTGTCTGCTTCTGAAACTTCATAGTAACAATAAGAGTAACAGGAGAGAGGTGGTGTTTTTAACAGTAAAATATTTTATCAGTATCAGCTAAATGAGTTTAGAAATATCATCAGAAGTCAGAGGCTTTTAGTGTGAAAGGCTTTTGTCCATTGTTCTTCCACTTGATTTCCTACCTCACTTTAAATTCAAATGTTTTTGAAACTCATCAGGAAAAATCTCAATCAGCTCACAGAGAACTCGGCTCCTGCTGTCTCCTAACAGCGAGGAATCTCTCGCTCTAATTTATGTCCCAAACAAATTTGTTTCTTTTTTGGTGATTGCACAAAATGTAAGCAGAAAAAAACTCATAATTATCAACATCTGACAACATAAACAGAAGAAACCCTGTCAGGTACAGTAGGGGGGACGATTGTTGAGACAGTACTGAGACTTTAGACGAGTTTGGGGAAGTCGTCACCAACGCTGAGCTCATCAAGCGGCCCGTTTTCACACAGAGAACTCCGACTATAGCTCTGCACAATGCCGTACAGCAACATCAGAGAGCTGTCTCACAAAGCTCTACCCATCACCGCCTCCTCTCCCCTCAGCTTCAAATTGCCTGGGCACATTGCCTGAAGTGTTTTTGGACTGTTGAAGGCTGGCGAGATAAAAATGTGTTAATTACGTGGGAGTGGAAGTAAGCTTTTGAGTATCATTCATCAGGAAACATGGAGAACTGAAGAGCTCAGTGGTATAAAAGGCCGCTGATGTGATTGTAAACTAGAACAAAACTCATATTTGTCGCCTTGTCTGATGTTCAGAGCTGTGCTGTTTCCTTCAGATGGCTCACTCCGTTACGATGGAGTGCACTTCAATTAATGCGTGCAGACACATACTGTACCAATGCTGCAGTATGCAACACTGCACAGCGAGGCGCTAATTTATAGGGATGCTGCTCTGAGGTGCCAACGATGATTTCATCAAGTCACAACATATTTCTTCATGTGCCAAATGTAATGTAGCTCAAACAGCGCGCTGCCTTTTCCAGACAGAGATCAGCCTTTCATCTTCTGATCTAAAGAAATGTTGTGGTCGATAACAGCTTTCAAAGTCTCAACTCCTGCATTATTAAAGCTGAAGAGCAAAGGTGCCCCGTCACATTCACAGTCTTCAAACAGACACGAGTCAGAGTTGTCTCTTCTTTCTGAAACCATTACTGAATAAACACCCAGATTTCCTCGTCCAAATGAGTAGAGATTTTTTACTAATGTGTTCTGCCGCATCGTCCCCGACTGTTTACAGCCCATCTCCATGTTGGTGGGAGTTATTATTGTCTTGTGTTTACGGCTCAGCTACAGCAGGCACAGGCACTTCAGACAATCTGAAGGGCAGTTTGGATTATTAATCACATTGTTTCAGCACGTTAGATCCACTCGAGTCAAGTACGTTAATGACAGCTTTTGTTGTTCTGCAGAGCTACAAAAATGTAAATATAAAAGAGAAGAGCTTTACGATGTGGCACAGCATTCATCCTTTATCCTAACCCCCTTATACCCTGGCAGGTCGCTGCGGGCCAGAGCTGAAGCCAGCTGCTGTAAAAGGTGTGCTACACCTGAGACAGGTGACAACTCAGAAATATTGGTTTAATATTAACTGCCATGCATGTGGATCTGCCAGGCCAGTAACCTCTTCCTTTGCCAATTTTCATGCCCTGCTGTCCTTATCCTTACCTGGGACATCCCACTTTATGAACTAAATTTGCTTGTCTAAAGCAGGATGAGCTCAGTTGACAGAGTCAGTAGCCAATCGTGCACTGACCATGTCCTTCAAGAGACAACTGCCATCCAATCACAGCCAACCTCACTGTGTCAGTACAGTACAGTTATAGTGAAATACTGAGATACCTTTCATCGTGTTTTAATAGGCGACTAAACCACTGTAATGAAAAAGGAGGAAGAATTACTGTTCAACCCTTCATTCACAAAATACACAATGTAGCATGCCAGTGAAAAGTAACTTAATACCAAGGAACTAATGCCATCTTATCCTTTAGTGGGTAAGTTGACAGTATTTATTCAATTAGAGGGCACTTTCTTCAATTTTCCCAGGTAGAGGGTATCAAAATGAACACTGGCCAATACTGACCACTCACAGGGCACCAAAATGACAATTTCTCCAATATTTATAACTCACATGGCACCAAAATTGGTGCTTTGTCAGATATGTCTGTTTAGAGGGGATCAAAATGAACACTTTGTCCCATTGTGTCCATGAAACAGGCACCAAAATGACAATTTCTCCAATATTTATAACACACGTGGCACCAAAATAGGCTATTTGTCACATTTTGTCCATTCAGAGGGCACCAAACATTGCATTTTGCCACATTTTGTGGCGGTGGTAGAACAGTGCTTCTAAACTGGTGGGTCAGGACCCAAAAAGGGTCACAAAGCAGTTTTCAATTGGTCGCAACTGGGTGTCCCAAGAAAAAAATGGTGGCAAAAGTCATGAAGTCCTTATTGGACTTACATCAACACTTTTTTATTTTATCCTGTTCTATTGTGAAATTCTGTCAATTTCAGTGTTTGATAAATATTTCAACTGATTTATTTCCAATGAAAAGGCTGCTTTTACCATTATAATGAAGTAATTCCTCAAGATCTCTGGAAAATTGGCTAAAATGTGCACAAATAAATTTGTCAGTTTTGTCCCTTTTCTTTTTTATAACAGATGTCCTAAGGCCAGTCCAGTTGAGAACCACTGACTTAGAGAACACCAGATAACATTGGTGACTTTGTTTGATTTTGTTTAATAAGAGGGCATAAAAATTTGAACTTTGTTAAATATTGTCCACAAAGATGGAATCAAGGACCGCAATTTGTCACAATTTTGTCCTCTTAAAGATCACATACTATGCAAAATACACTTTTAAAGTAACCTCGCAAAGCAGATGGATACGCCTGTTTCCTTGTTTTTCATCGGCGAATCCATCTTGCAAGGCTCCCATCTGAACCGTTTGGGCTCGTTTAGAAAGTGACAGGACCAATCAGTGCAAGGGGCAGTACTTTCAGGTGCAGCAGAGTCATGATGTAAACAAGCAGCAGCAAGAGCTGGTGCAGTTATGGAGGAAGAGCTTAGCGTGGATGCTGCTAAAGCGCCAGTTTTATCAGAACGTGACAACATTTCTTCATTAAAATAAGAACAAAGAACAGCAGTGAGTTGTTTTCTTTTCAAAAACGACAAAAGTCGAGTACTGACATGTCTACAGTCACCATGTTTCACGTTATTCCTTGGTAGCTGCGCATACTCAGCTCGATAGCAGCCACATCACGTGTTTTGTGTCCCAGATGGATGTGTGAAACAAATCCGTATGGTGTGTCAGGTTACTTTTAAAGGCTTTTCTTGCAAAAATGTCCCTGGCCTGTCCACAATTCCCCCAAGAATCAGATAAAACCTTTCTTCACCTTTCAGAAAATGTGTGCTGAAACAAGCCATTCTCAGATCAGATTTTCCCCTCATGATGTCATGTGGGGAGTTAGCCCCGGCCCCAGGTTCGGTTTGCCGTCCCCGTTTGTAAGAAAGTTCAGCCCTCCTCCCCTGATCCTCCTTTCAGCTGGCAGCTGTGAGGAAGTTTAGGAGAGCTACATCCATTAAGTCACATCCATTTCCTTAGAGAGGCGTGGCCAGGGGCGGAGTCAGACAGCTAATTGACATTTAAAGGCACAGACACAGCTCGTTCTGAGCAGGGTTGAAACAGAGGGGTTTTTAAACACGCAAAACTCCAATACTGGAGTGTTTTTCAGCAACAGACTTCACAGGCATGTTTTGGGGTCCTCTTAGAACAATATGAACTTGTATTAGAGGGGTAAAACGTGTGACCTTCAATGAGTACCAAAGAGGGCACTCCACTTATTGGCACCAAAATATTCTATTTATTAGGTCTATCACTCATAAATAGATCCAAAAGGGTACTTTGGTGACTTTTTTGTCCCTTCTGAGTCTACAACTGCTTTACTGGCACTGAGTCACATTATGTCCTTTTTCCACAGAAATATAAAAAACATACAAAAATGGTCAACAGTAAATGGATTTGAGCTTGTAAAGCACTTCTACAAGTGTCAAGTTTTTTAACTCACCAGGTCACACTTACCCCGATAATGCATCACACATCTACGTGCCACTGACATAGCAGTTGGAGCAGTTCAGGGCACATGGACATGTGACTATAGGAGCTGAGGATCAAACCAAGACAGATGATGGGATGGGGCTGTTACTCTAAGTGACCCTACTCTAAAAAGCAGACTGGAGGTGAGCAGCACGCCGGAGTCTGGCATTGTTGGTTCAAGTCCACCTACTCATATATGACCCATGACAGCAGGTGTGATGAAAACAGTGCTATTTCCAGAACCTGCCACCATGATTTTCCATGATAATTTTATGTATGTTATGACCGAGCAGCAGCTGAAGTCTCTGTGCTCCCTCCCTGTTAGCTAATCCTGCCAACGTATGTGTTCCCTACATTGAGTCTCTGCAGACGTTCACAGCGTTCACAGTGACAAACACATCAGAACGCTCTGCAGTAATCAGCTGCTGGCGTTGGATTATCTCTCTGTGTGCACACAGGTATAGAAGATGAAAGGCATCATGGGAGAGAAATGAAAGGAAATGGTTGTAGTTTGATGCAAAGGAAATGTAAGCATTCTCACTAAGACGCAGAGCTGTTTGTGTGCAGAGACGCCACCGCCTGCGCAGCTTTGAACTCTGGGATACATTCAGTCACTGTACCTCTACCTATGTGCACAAAAATGAGGGAGACCTGAGTAACTGTCTTCCCTCCAGTCTTCATGCTACATTGATTTCTGCTATTGATTGTTTCTGTCCTTCAACATGAGGGGGACAGCACGCATAAAACACCCCTCCTTCTCTTACACCTCATAACACAACGGCCGAGTATGACAGCCGAGTCGCTGCAAATAAATGAAGGTAAAGCTCTGCTCTGTCTCACAAGCAAATCTCTTCCCCTGCGCCTGTCCCCTCCCCTCTCCTCGCTCCCTTCACGGTAAAAACGTGTGCCGAGGTCACGCAACAAAGAGTCATGGCTCTTCTGGTTTAATGTGTGTGAGGACAAGGTGGAAATCTCTCCAGTTTCAATTGCCTCAGCTGTCAGGGTGTTTTCCAACAATGAAAAGAGAGCACATGACCTTGTAAGGCCAGCAGCCAGGAGGGAAGGCATTAATATTTCATTCTTACAGAGCCTCCTCCTCTCCTGTCTCCTGTCTGTCTCTCTGTGAGGGGGATGAGGAGTGACTGAGGCCTGGAGCAAGACCCCAGGAGCTGAGCGTGATTCCTTTTGCTCTTCTGGCAGGTTAGATTTTTAAAATGTAGGAATGTTTGCTCTGTATAAAAGACTCAAAAATAAGGCAAAAATGAACATATGCACAGTAAAATTGCTTTTCTAGTGAGATGGGCTTCCCAGAGAGCTTAAAGACCCAGTTTAGACCAAAGAACTGAAACTGTGCTGCCTCTCTACAAAGGTGATGACCAGATGGATAGAGTGATGAATCACTGTCATGCACCTGTATATCATGCAAATGTTATGCAGAAGATGACAGAAACACATGAACACAGTAAATGTGCAGTTTTGTCCCCACTGTATAGACATATTTTTTATGCAGTAACTCAAGAAGTAAATTGGGTGACTGTGCAGTCTATGGAAAGGATGCATTGCATCCTCTAGTCACTTCAATGTAAACTGGTCAGCTTTTAGAGCGTTGCAGATAACGCTTCAACCAGGCTTGCTGTGTATATTTTGTCTGAACTGGGCTTTAGCTAGCCCTGTCAGTCTGCAGAAGACACAGAACGGTATGGAGATTTGATAACTGCATTTTTAGTTTCATTTACATTTTCTCCTGCCTTTTTGAGCTCCAGAACTGGCAACACACTGGATGGTTTTCAAATCTTAAGGATGTTAAACGTGGCCAAACACCTGCCATTTTCACTGAAGTTTCCATAGACACGAGATTTCTCACAGAAACTCGAGATCAAATGTGACTTCAGCAGGTAAACATGCAGTATAATCTACATCATCAGTTGGCAGTCAACCCTATTACACTGTATCTAGTCGGAGATATTGTCAAGGCATTTATAATGTGGCCATATTCCCACAATCTGCATGGCTGCCATGCTGGCCAATAAAAACAAAGTTCTGACCAGAGCTGGGGCTGAGCCCTGTGAGAGCTAAGCAGCGAAAGGAAACAAAAAAACTGGGAGCCGGCTCTCACTCTATGCGAGCCGGCTCTTCTGATTCACTACGAAGCACCGGCTCTCAGAGCTGCAGCTTTTGCTCATGACCCATCACTAGAAGGTGGAGCCTGTGGAAAGCCAGGGCGGACGGGACCCTTCCAAGTTTGACTGGCCTCCCCAGAATCCTTAAAATGATTGGCTGTTTGCCCTGTTAGCAATTAACTAGCAATTTCCTATACCCAGGTTCTACTTAACCTACATTAGAGTAGTTTTGCTAACTTTATTATCCTAAAGGTGACGTGTATAGAAGTGGCTCCACCATCCCAGCATTCGTGTGTGTGGCCCTCAGGGGTAAAAGTTTGAATCTCCCTGGCTAAAGGTCGGTGACTTATGCTAACAGGTTTGTTGTTGTTAATGTTAGAGCAAAACTAATGTAAAGAGTCCATGGCTATGCAAAAAGTTCACATGAAATGCTTAAAGTGTGTGTCATGATTGATCATAATGAAATAATACAAACACATTTGCATCATAAAATATTTGTAAACCTGCAGCCAAAGCTGAAAAAAAACCCTGTAAGTGGTTGATGATCAACATTACACGTGTTTAATTGATTCATAATCACATATACGTGCATATAAATAATATATGACTTGTTGATAAATGCTTATTTTACTCTACATGGACATGACTACATGCTGAATTATTCAGTTTTTTTACAGAACACATGTTCATGTCATCATGTCCAACCCACACATACGATACATAAAGCTGCCATATGTGAGCGTGCTCGCCGTTATACACAGAGCGGCCGTTTGTGTCGTTCAATTAACAAAAACAGGTTGTAATTGTATTTAATTGAATTTCAGCCAATAAAAACCCATAGCCTGCCAAACGACTTCCCACAAACATGTCCTCGGGGGGCGAATGGAGAACTGTACAGCTACACGCCACAGGCGTGTCAAACAATGACCTTTGGGAAGAAATTAAATTTAGCAGCAAAACGCTTACAAATTAGCATATCCAGATGTAGCCGCCTTGATTTGATTTCATTGCCTTAATTGTATTTCATCTGCTGTGCAGCAAAAAGCCATAAAAGCGGAGGCCTCCACATCACAGCGGCTGTGCATGAATCGCCATCACTGCTCAGGGATGATATTAAACCAATATGAGGAGGGAATGTTAATGAAGAGAACAGTTGTCACATGAGGCTGGCTGATGTGCCTGCCAATTATAAAGCATCATAGAGAGAGTGGAGGGAAGCAGCTCTGGAATAATAATTTCTTTATTTAGACACCCAAAGACTGTCAGCAGACTGCCCGGAAACTTGAAGAGGAGTGTGTCTTTTCATTTTTATTATCTCAGCTTATTCATGGCAGGTTTTTCTGTCAGCTGACTCATGGAGAGAGTGCAGACGTGTGTTGTTGTATCACACACTCGATGGTGTTGTAACGGCAGTCAGAATCAAAATGTCAGAATTTATGTTCAGGTCAAAAGGTGAATGTTTGTAATTATGCTCTGCCATATGCTGTGTGCTGCAGTTAGCTATGGAAATGAAGGTTAAACGGCTGCATGATCTACAAGTCAATCACTGAGACTCTGCATGCAATGTGATTTAAATATGTTCATTTGAACATGTCTGCATCTCTTGGCATGCCAATATGCTCATTAGAACAGAGTTATCAGAACACTAACTGGCTCTGGATTTATACTGGTGTGAAACACTTAGTGTGGTTTCATAATAGAGACCCGGGCCTAGACCCAAGTACCCTTGACTTCAAAGTCACTGTCCGTCTGATTGAAGAGGCAGTCCCAGGCGTGGTTCATGTGGATTACAGCCACATAGGAACATGTGAATGCAACCGTGCCAGTGTCAACTTGTAGAGCTGGTAAAGTCGATCCTAAACATCTCCTTTCCCGTTAAAAACTGTTGTATCTGTGCAGCACCAGCCCTTTTTGTCCTTTGAGCTGTACAGTAGATGTGTAAGTAAGAAGAGGGTCATTGCTGGCACCTTTAAAGTTATAAAAGCATCTATAGTAGCATGCATCATGGACTCTTTAGTCTGCAGGGAGTATGAATAAATGTCCATGAGTGGTTGCTATGGCTGCCTCTTCTTCTTTCTTCCTCTTTGTAAATCAGCTAATGCATATCACCACCTGTAAGTGTGCATGTAAAAGTACTCAGGCATGGATCACAGTTACAAATGTGAAACCTGAACAAAGTGGGAGTGGTCACACAGTCCTGCCTTATATGAAAACACTTTTATCAATTTTGGCTTTTATAACAGAAATGATGTGGCACAATAGACAACTGTCTATTTAAAGTAGCAGTAGGTGATAATGGATGGGTATGATAACCAAGGAGGCAAAGGCCTTGTCCACACACCAACGAAGGTCCCTCTCCCTTGCAGCTACAGGTCAGTAATTTTAAATATTGACTAGAGACTAGTAGCACAGAAAACATGCACATGGTGTAATAGCTTATTTTGTTCTTGCTGTTGTGATAAACCCAGTGACTACTAAAGACATTGTCTTTGTGTAATGGAATTTCTTTTGAAGAAACAAGGCAAATGTGTAACCTGGCATGCCAGATAGATTTGTTCCACACATCCATCTGGTAAACCACTCATTGACAGCGATTGGAAAAGGGCAGAGCCTTTGAAAAAAAAAGCCGGAGGGTGATTGGATGGACGTTCTGTCCATTACATCTTTATGGGCCAATAAGAGCAACAAAACATGTGATGTAGCCGCGCCCCTACCGAAGGAGAAACTCCATACAGAACCATGGTGACTGTAGACATGTCAGTACATGACTTTTGTCGTTTTTGAAAAGAAAACAACTCAGTGCTGTTCTTTGTTCTTCTTTTAACGAAGAAATGTTGTCAAGTTCTGATAAAACTGGCGCTTTAGCAGCATCCATGCTAATATGTTCCACCATAATTGCACCAGCCTCTTGTTGCTGCTTCCCTACATCACAACTCTGCAGCGCCCCAAAGTACTGCCCCTCAATGCTGATTGGTCCTGTCACTTTCAAAAGGGTGGACGGGAGCTTTGCACAATGGATTCGCCAGTGAGAAACACAGAAATGGATGAATCCATCTGCTTTGCAAGGTTGGCAAATGTGAGGGTATTTGGATATCCCAAATGTCTGTGCGCATCTCTGACGGGACACAACTCTCATATGAAATTAAAACTTAAATTCTATAAATTCTATAAAGCAGTTTTGAGGAGTTAATTTTGCCTAAAGTCAGATTAACTCGTGCTGCACACCTGGAGATCAATAGCTTCTATACATTGGCTGCAGCTTAACTGCGAGCTCATCAATGCTCCAACTATTTCACTTTGACCGCATGTAAGAAATGCACAAAACAGACCTTCAACATGCTATGCTGAGACTTTATGTGGTAGCTAAAAAGATAATCCCCACTGCTTGAGATGTCAGGGAGGAGCCCTGACTAAGTGTTGATAGTTGCCCACAGGAGATCAGTAAACTGGGCGTTACTCAGGGCGCTTACCAACCTGTTGGGCTCTGTTAAAACAAACCTGAGTCTGTTTGCCGACTTGGTGCAGTTTGTTGGCACTGGTGAGAAAGCTGTCAAGAAAACTGAGGTGTGGACCAAACAGCTGCACCAAGATTGCTTGAAAAGGAAGGTCTCAGTCTGCTGTCTTTCAGACTCCGATTTGTTTTGTTTGCAGTGAGAACATAAAGCGACCTTTATCTCTCCTACCTGCAGGAAGTACTGAGCTTTTTGTATTAAACCAGCTACTAGACAGTTGACCAGTTGAACAAGTACCAAAACCGCTGGTAGACCTGCAGAAGCCTCAGAAACAACTGATTTTTTTTTTTCCACTGATGTACATGCCTTTAAAGAAACCTTATATGAACAGCTTTATGAGTACAGGAGATAATTGAGAGGTAACAGCAGATTTACACTGCAACCAGGCAGGTCTGCTGAAACACGTCTAGTTCATACAGAGGGACTGTGGACGCCCCTTTGTGCAGAGTAGCTGGAAGGAGCTCTTTACAGCTGCTACTAAGGGGAGGAAGGATTACAGCAAATCATCTTTAAACGAGCACATTAGGACATGTTTTTCTCTGTATTTTCACAGATGATTCCTTAAGTTTCCTTTAAAGTAATGATAAAAAGAGTTTCTTTGTTCCTCTCAAACATCAATATCCTCAGCAGCCATAGATCCCACAGCTGAACCTCACACTCTCTCAGCAGGTAACTTTTCATTTGCCTCTTCTTGACCGTGACTGAAAACCGGTGGTCAACCGCCTGTGGAGCCCCTCTCCACTCATTACCATGCTAATATCTACAAACGGCTCTTTTGTAGCAGGACCAGGGGAGCTGCAGACAGCAGGACGTGCAGGAGGAGGGCAGAGAGGTCTTCTCTAAACCCGGGGATAAAGGGAGAAAAAACTGTACGGTGAAAAATGTTGGTGGAAAAATAAGTCAAGTGTTTGACCCCGAGGAGAGCTGCTGTTTAAATTCCACCTGATTTCCTCCACTTTTACCTGAGTCAGGTGGAGATAGCAGCCCCTGCTAGCCTCATTAGCCCTCTCCAGCTGCTTCACTGACATTTTGCTCCTCATCCCAACCCCCTCAGTCCCTCTGAACCATCACCACAGCCTGAACTCTTCAAACACAGGAGTAGTAATTGAGTCCAATCTTAAACCTTACTGAAGCGTAATGGAGGCCTGCTTCCATCACACACATCACTACTGTGTCTGTGTCTTTGTGTACATTTTTTTAAAACATTTTTTTACCTCCCACACACTCCCGTCACCCTCACCTCCACCAATATGGCCGGCATGAACAAAGAGATGGTGTTCCATTAACGTAATTGAGCAATTTAGCTGCTGCAGCAGCCGAGGGCGGCTTTATACAAGTGGCTTTTCATGAATAACAAATTAGCCGTTACCTGGTGACTGCAGGTCCAACAAGTGGCTCAGGATACGGAGGAAACAACACACTTCTCAACTGTTTAATTTGAATAGAAATCTGCTGTTTAACTTTTCCAATATGTGCTTATGAGCTGTTAGAGGTTACAATGGTGTACTGTGGCATTTGCATTTCAAATTAGGCTTTTTCTGTAAGGCCTAATTGAGTTTTAATTAATTATGAACATACAATATGTTTTTTCTGTCATTGCAAGTGCTTTACCTGAAAAAAAAAACCTTATCAATTTGAATTTGCATTATCTGTAACAACAGAAAAATGCTGCTGCTTCTCTTAAACATCTCAGATCCCGAGATTTGGATTTATTTTTTCTTTTTCTGTCCTACTGCCTTAGATGGAAGCATCATATATGCATTTTAACCAAAACATTTGTGCACTACTCATGCATTCTATGAAAATATACTGTTTTTTATGCTTCAAAATCAGAATATTAGAACAGAAATAGTTCTTTCTAAATATTTTGATTGGTCAAGAAACATCTGATGAGTGTTTTTATTCATAGCTTTCACTGACATTAAACTGCCCCCTATTGGAGGGAAATATTGACATTAAAAGCTTCCTCTATGGCAGGGGTGTCCAAACTTTTTTTCACTGGGGGCCACATATAGTAATATACAAGGATGGTGGGGCCACTTTTATATACCTCATCTTAAAGTAAGTAAAACCAATCTAGTGTTGGTTAACATACGTTCAGTGATATGCTATGCTTAAATGGCTGGTTGATGGCTGACAAGGAAAAAAGGGCCAATATGTTTGTTATTTATAGTGTTATCTCAATTAAGTCCTGAAAAACCCAGAATAAAAACTTCTTGTCAAAGTGTTTGTTTACAGTGTTGGTATGGTAGCGCTGCCTTGTGCTGAAACTAAGATGAAGAATACAGTCTAGCACAAGCTTCACACTGGTACCGCGATGGATGCCACCTTTGCATTAAGATGGTTTGTGAAATGCCATCCCTGCTGGATATCCCACAGTCAACTGTATGGAAAGTGGAAGTGTTTAGAGCAACAGCCATTCAGCCATGAAGTGGAAGACCACATAACAGCAGGGTCAACGGCTGCTACGGTGCACGATGTGTAAAAGTCTTCAACTCTCTGCTGATTCCAGAGCTGAGGAGTTCTGAACTTCCACTGGCATTAATGTCAGCACAAAAACTGTGCATGAATGGGTTTCAATGGTAGAGCAGCTGCATGCAAGCCTCCCATCAACATGTCCAATGCCAAGCGTCTGATGTAGATGTGTAAAGCACACTGACACCAGACTGTGGAGCAGTGGAAACATGTTCTGTGGAGTGACAAATCACGCTTCTCTGTTTGGCAGTCAGATGGGTCTGGGTTTGGTGGATGCCAGAATGTTACCTGCCTGACTGCGCTTTGCAAAATGTGAAGTTTGGTGGAGGAGGGATAATGTTATGGGGCTGTTTTTTGGGGTTTGGACTTTGTCTCTTATCTCCAGTGAAGGCCAATTTTAATGCTTCAGCATACCAACACATTTTGGACAAATTTGCTTCCAACTTTGTGGCCACAGTTTGGGGTTGGCCCTTTTCTATTCCAACATGACTGTGCCCCAGTGCACAAAGAAGGACTACAAAGATATGCTTTGATGAGTTTGGTGTGAAATAATATAAACCAGGCTTTCTCATCAAGCAAAAGGGGGCCAACTCCAAATTAAAGTGCAAGTATTTGAATGCAGTGTCATCACAGTTCGTGTTGGTGTGATGGTCAGGTGGCTGAATACTTTTGTCCATATAGTGTATATGACACATTAGACATTGATAAACAGTGTTTTAGAATGGTGAAAATGATGAGAAAAGATTGTTTGAATGTGCAGCTATAATGTTTCTGATACAACGATCTCTGCTGCTGTCACAGTCAGCAGGCAACAGCAGATTCTGAGTCACAAAGATGGCGTTTAGTCTAAAGTAGAGCTAGATACTGATTCTTTTAGCTTGTTGAAATTTACGGGTAGGGTATCCAGGTCCTTGTTGGAATTCAAGGGTAGGGTGTAGCGCTAGGGTTCCAATGGAAAAGCTCCAGGAATGCATTACAGTCCATTTTATAAGAAGACACTTGAAAATATTGCATGTGGAGGAAATGTTTGCTAATGTCACTGCATCTGCTTACATGAATGCTACTGAGAACTACTGATGGCTTGTCAGGGGCTTGATCTGACTCTTCTTTGTTTGCAAATCTATGATAACATGTTGATGATTACAGAGCGAGGTGATGACCTCTAAATGTACATTTTGATAAGGTGATATTTACAAGGACTGTAGTGCTCCATGCCATGCCAGCATCGCTTATGTGACGACACCTGTGAAACCTGTGCTCTAATGTCAAGCTCATCATGTACTCTTGTAATGTCAGAACACCTCTGCATCTTTTGAATCCTGTCCCTGCTTACAGATCTCTCCAGTCAATAAGAGCACAGAGGATGTTTGAACACATGTATTCTGCTGTTTGTAGATGCTGTTTGTGTGACCTGTGTCTGTGTTTTCCCGCAGGGCCAGCTGATGAGCAGCCACCAAAAACCACTGACCTTTCTCCACCTCTCCTCTGGCCATCGTGCGCTGAACATTAACCCTTCAGACTCCTCCAAACCAGCCCCAATCAGAGCCTGCAGGGATCCTCAGACTGTATTTATGGCTCTGAGCTTCATTTCAATTCAATGCAGCTCTGATAAGCAGCGTGTGATAGCCAGGCCACAGACACTACCCCACCATGCTTTCTGCTGTGAGACTGTCGGGCTGAAGATAACAGAAGTAACACAATGGGAGCTCTAACTGTCAGAATCACAGAAAAGAAATACGGCAATGATTGTGCTCTTAAAATGAAGACCTGAGCTATGATTTCGTTCACTGTGATATTTTAGATTGGGCTTATTCACAGCAAGCTTACAGCACTGTTTCTCATTTTCTGCAGCGGAACATAAAATTTGTTCCTTTTTTTGGCTGATTCTGCTAGAAAAATATGCTGACATTTTGGGTTTTTTTTACTGTTTATCTCTACATTTTCTGTTCATGAGTTTTAAAGTCATCATTGCACATAATTCAACCTGTCTACGACCAGGAAAATAGAAAACTGACAACATTCAATCCGTCAATGCAGCAGATTTACAAGCAGCCTTGCAATTCAATATAGGAGAATGTAGCAGAGGTGTCTTTGGAGCAGCCACTGCCAGACAGGAATGACCTATTTCCTAATCAAGTTCCAAAAAAGTTGGGACACTGTGTAAAATGTGGATATAAACAGATTGAAATGATTCTCAAATCTCATAACCCTGTATTTTATTAACCAATAGAACAAAAACAACATATCAGATGTTGAAACTGAGACATTTTACCATTTCATAAAAATGTTAGCTCATCTGGAACTGGATGGAAGCAACACATCTCAAAAAAGTAGGAACAGGACCAGTTGATGGAGGTTTGTGAGAGGAATGTTGTCCCATTCTTGTCTGATGTACAATTCTAGCTGCTCAACAGTCTTGGATCTTCTTTTTGACGTTTTTCCTTTAATCCTGCTCCACGTTCTCTGTTGGTGAAAGGTCTGGACTGCAGGCAGGCCAGTTCAGTACCCAGATTCTTCTATTGTGAAGCCATGCTGTTGTGATGGATGTAGTATGTGGATTAGCATTGTCCTGCTGATATAGTCAAGGCCTTCCGTGAAATAGACGTCTGTATGGGAGTATATGTTGCTCTAAAACCTGTATCTACTTTTCTGCATTGATGGATGTGTAAGCTGTTTCTCTGGTATTGAAAAAGAATTTCAAATTTTGATTCATATGACCACAGAACAGTTTTCCATTTAGTCTCAGTCCATTTTAAATGAACTTTGGCGCAGAGAAGATGGCTGCGTTTCTGGATCCTGTTCACATGTGGTTTCCGCTTTGCATGATCCAGCTTTAACTCTTATTTGTGGATGGCACGGCCAAATGTGCTGACAGACAATGATTTCTGGAAGTGATCCTGAGCCCTTGCAGTGATTTCCAGGACAGAATCATGCCTGTTGTAATGCAGTGGCCCCTGAGGGCCCAAAGATCCCTTCTCCCTTGCACACAGAGATTTCTCTAGATTCTCTGAATCGTGAGTTGATAAAATGAACTACAGATAGAGGGGTATTTGAAGTCTTACTTAGGAACATTTTTCTGTAATTGTTCCGCAATTTTTAAACTCAGTTTTTCCCAGATTGCTCATCATTACTTCCAAAGCAAACTCTAAAATTCTTCGTTGATACCCATCATGTCACTGACCTGTTGACCATTACTCAGATAATAGAAGAATGCTCCTCCACTTCTTCATTAGTACCACTTACTTTTCCAGCCTTTTGTTGCCCTGTCCTTCTTTTTTGAGATGTGTTGCTGCAATCAAATTCCAAATGAGCTCATATTTTTAATGTCTGAGTTTCAACATCTGATATGTTGTTTATGTTATATGGGTTTATAAGGTATGCACATCATTGCATTTAGTTTTGATTTGCATTTTACACAGTGCCCCGACTTTTTTGGAATTGTGGTTGTACCTCAGGTATTTTTTTCTGTGCAACCAGTTCCAATCAGTTGGAGGGTGTTTTTCCTTGAACATCACACATTTTGAAGAGTGTGATACCGGAGCAGAAATGCTTAAAGTGTGATGCTTTGGAAACGCTCTCAGTGTCAGATTTGGAAATGACCAGGATACTATTTTAAGGAGTTGGAATTAAGAACTGATCTGAAGCAGATTCATCCTCTTTTGTTGGTGTTTTGCTCTGGTTTCTATCTCTTCTCTCTGACATTCCTCTGGCCTATCATTTCCATTTCTGGTTTGTTATCCCCACAGAGACTGTCATTGGCTCCACCGCTTTCATAGAGCTGTAGCTCTGCAGTAAAGTATACAGGCGGTCTCCTCTGCCAATCAGAAGTATTGTATCAACATGAGAATTAATCTTGGCTCAGCTGGCCTGGTCCATGGTGGCAGAGTGCCCGAGAAAACAAGTCAGTCATGGAGGCAGAGATTTTTAATAGAGACAGAGGAATATAAGCCCCTCAGACGGGACTAGATCCGTCTGTCACTGCTCTGGTATTAAACAAGCTCAGTTTCAGGGGAGTTCTCTAAACTCATAGAATATGACAGTTTGGTCATCCAGATACCATTTTACTGGACTTTAACACATATATAATATATACACATGTATATAATATACCAAGACAAATGTCAATAAAAAGCTCTCTATGACTGAAATGTGTGATAACCCTGGCATCATTTTTAAACAAACTAAAGTACCCAGACTTCAAACAAGGCAACTGTATCATGTTTGCCCTGCAGTGTGAGACCTCTGTGACTGTTTCTTTCTTATCTAATCCAAACATCTCTGCAGAGCTCAAACACACCCCTCCCTCTACTCAAACACTGGGTTTATAACATGGCCACAAACCAGTGAGACCACCAAAGACACAGACCACAAAATGGTGCAATTAAAATTCTTATCCAATTCTCACAATTTGTGCTCCAGCTAGATTAATATATTGAGGAAATCCCTCGTTAAGCCCAGAAATTACACTCAATTTCATGAAAATCCCCCCATTAATGCTCTTTTTTAAGCATGTGAGCTATTCATTCAACATGTCTGTTTGAGAACAGCGCTTTCCCCCTAATGCAGTGGTGTAAAGCACGCCGCCTCTGGACTCTAGAGCAGTGGAGGCGCGTTCTCTGGAGTGACGAATCGCGCTTCTCCATCTTGCAATCTGATGGACATGTCTGGGTTTGGCTGTTGCCTGGAGAACGGTACTTGTCTGACTGCATTGTGCCAAATGTAAAGTTTGGTGTGTGTGTGTGTGTGTGTGTGTGGGGTGTTACTGTGTGGGCTTGTTTTTCAGGAGCTGGGCTTGGCCCCTTAGGTCCAGTGAAAGGAACTCTGAATGCTTCAGCATACCAAGAGATTTTGGACAATTCCACACTCCCAACTTTGTGGGAACAGTTTGGGGATGGCCCCTTCCTGTTCCAACATGACTGTGCACCAGCGCACAAAGCAAGGTCCATAAAGACATGGATGAGAGAGTGTGGTGTGGATGAACTTGACTGACCTCAACCTAATAGAACACCTTTGGGATGAATTAGAGTAGAGACTGAGAGCCAGGCCTTCTCGTCCAACATTAGTGTGTCACCTCAAAAATGCACTTCTGGAGGGAATGGTCAAAAATTCCCATAAACACACTCCTAAACCTTGTGGAAAGCCTTCCCAGAAGAGTTGAAGCTGTTATAGCTGCAAAAGGTGGACTGACGTCATATTAAACCCTATGGATTAAAAATGGGATGTCACTTAAGTTCACATACAAGTCAAGGCAGGTGAGCGAATACTTCCAAAAGAACTGCAGAGTAAATAGGACAGTTTACATCTGAAACTCCAATCTTAGCAAGTGTTTGTGTCTGTTTTATTGCTAAAAATTGCCTAAAATGTAGTATGTACATAAGATTTTAATACATATAGTAAATTTGCCTGCTCCATCTGCAGTATTTTTACTCATGGTAAGCAATTCAAACCTTATTTTAGTGGTTTACGTTGTTAAATAAAATGTTTATCTGGACTCATGGGACATATGTGGCCTGAAAGGTATTCATGTCATATTTTTGACTTCACTTTAGACAAAAACACTTGCTGTTGTGTGATTTTTTAAAGTGTATTTTGTCTTATTGATCCTGTTTTTAAAGGTCTTTGAAGTTATTCTGCACTAAACATCTTTAGAAGATGCTTTGCGGTTTCATTTTTATTAACAAAAATAAAATAATGACTTTAAATCTTAACATTCTGATGTTAGTCCATCCTTCCTCAAATAATAAAATAGCCCATGTAAGATTTTTGAACCAAACTGGTAGGGACATGGCATACCAAATTTGTTTATCTAGTTCCTTTTCAAAAGACGCACAAACTGATTGATTTCATATTCAGTTCTGACCCTATTCCTTCATTTTATGCCTTTAAACAAGATGTTTATGCAGTTTTGTCAGGTGAATGTAGTAAACATAAGTGATTTTTTACTATAAGTAGGATAAATAAACTTAGATTTGAGCTTTTATGGTGCTTTCTTTAGAGACAAGAGACCCAACCTCCCCAGGGGTTCAATTTCTCATCTGATTTGAGAGAAGCTCCGACTCAGTTGGACATAAATTGACACAAAGACAGATCTGTAGCAGCGTGTCCTGATAGAATCACAATTCATGCCCCGACATGAATGGAAATGAAAGTGAAGTGACCCCTGTGCTGCCATAACTGAGGCCCAGACAGCTCGAAGAAAAGACATGTCTGAAATAAAAGGACGGTGGGGGGAGGGTGGGGGCTGACCCCAGTTTGCACTGGTCCGTGGTGAACAGGGGCCACGTCCTGCCTCGTCAGACGGGGCGAATCATTGGCTTTAAAGGAGTCAGAGCGCCGTGTTTCAGTGGATCACAGCCAGATGGACCGACACATGGTCGAGCTTTGTCATTCAGATTCAGCGTGTGCCGCGTCGCTCTTAATCAAACATGCATGCATACATTCAGAGGAGACGTATGGAGAAGTGTTTAGCTGTGGTTTCAAGAGTGGGACGTGTTTGCTCAACTTTATAGCCTGTTTTTAACATGATGTGACAAATGATGGAAGGTTATTAGGAAGCATTAATCACAATGGTTTTATTTTCAATGTTTGCATTCATCAGGAGAGGAAAATGACGTTTTTACTGAGCCGAGTGAGTTTGATTGTGATCGCACTGGCCTGAATCACTGGCCAGTTTTATGTCCTCTGTATGTTTTAGTCTTTGGGTTGTCTGTCTGTCTCAATATCAAGGTTGACCAAATTCAAAGTGACACACAATTTGTTTGAATGAATGTCACAATAATCCACTCAGAACCAGGACCGAGGATTTCTCTGTGCTAATAATGACTTTGCTTGTTAGCGTCCTCCCTCTTTCATGACAATCAATAAAACCTCGAGCTCAGCATTTGACATTTTATAGGTCATGTTAGAATTGAACTTTTAGACACTAAGTGCTACAGTAATACAGGAATGATACTGTGGCTGCAAATAATGCCTCCCTATTTGTAGATATTACATCTAAAATAGAAACAAATACAACTGTCTAGAAATGCAGGTTACATAGAATATACCTGGTGCCAAAGAAATGTCACCTGAGTTTAAGCATTTAAAGGCTCTAAAGCCTGGGGTCCAGGCCTCTTATGGGAGTGTTGAAGGTTTTAGGGAGGATGCAGGTTTGTCTACACTAAGGTGTGAGAGCTATTTCTGCACATGATAAGACACATGCTGGAAAGGGCTGCACCGTGGTGCAGGGGTCAGCGCCGTCACCTCACAGCAAGAAGGTTCCTGGTTCTCTTCCCAGGCAGTGCCTTTCTGTGTGGAGTTTGCATGTTCTCCCCGTTGCATATCTGGGTTCTCTCAGGCTTCCTCCTACCACCAGAGACATGCTCGTTAGGTTACTTGGTGACTCCTAATTGGCTGTAGTTGTCAGTGTGCCTCGTTGTTATTTACTGACAGAGTTAATTTCATTTTCACAGATATATAACTACATGAATTTGGATAGTAAACATTTAAAAGATGTGTCAGAAGAGACAAGGGACCCCACCATTTTTACATTTATGATAATACGAACTAAATACAATGAAATAAGTTCAGAAGCAATTCATTCGTAGCAGCATGAATCACAATATTAGGGTGCAACAAGCATTATGTTATAAAGGAGGAGGCTGGGGTGGAGGAGGGTTAAGCTTTCCAGCTGCAGCAGCAGTGTGGTGCATCAGCATTAGTGCAAGCAGGGATTAGTGAGAATCTGTGATTGGCTGTGGGAGCTGGGAGGAGATAATTGGTATGAGCTAGGTGTCAGCTGATCATGGCTGGGCGTATGACTGCATAGTCCTGCGTGAAATAGCACTGAGCTTCATTTACTGATCTACCCATCCATCCATCTATCCATCCATCCATCCATCCATCCATAGTGGTGGCAGGCTAAGCAATTCAACCCAGACATCCTCCTGAGAGATCCTGAGGCATGTCCATACCAAAAGGGACATAAAATACCTCCAACAAGTTCCGGGTCTGCCATGAAGACTTTTCCCAGTTGGACCTGCCAAGTTTGTATGGTCCTGCCAGCTGTGTTGTGGGGGGCATTAGCCCCTGATTGTGACTCCCTAGTAGGCAAACTGATCATAGTGGAGGGCCCAGACAATGAGCGGTACAAAAAAAAACACCATGAATGAGCAAATGAGGACCCAAGGAACCTCAATTAGATGTTGGATACTGGCACATCACACACTCACTGGTGGCCAGGGGGTTGGGGCCTAGTTGGGTGCAACCTGAAAAGCAACAGTTGCCACCCTATGGAATCACTGTCTGCAGGGACTGGTATAAGGGGTTGGGATTTTGGCCTTGGTGTGATGATCCTGCCCAGCAGTTATCACAATAAAACATGCTGTTTCTGCAAATGTTAGCAGTATATTTTTATGTATGTTACATGCTGGTATTCTCTTGTAGTGTCTAAAGATGTCTGTTAAGTTGTTCCCTTAGTGATAGAAACAAAGAGAAGAGCAAATGTGGATGTTCGAGGTCAGATATCTGAATCCAGCAGCAGCAGATAAAAAAACATAAGAACATGAAAATCTATAAGACATAGCAGAGTTCACATCCCTGTGCAGGATCACAAACAGAGAGGGAGAAAATGGATTTCAGAGTAGAGTCACAAATCCTCCTGCACTGTTTGAACTACCATATATGAGTGTATATATCCAGAAAATGAGTGTTTCTCCTGACCTCAGCAGCATCAGCACCCTACTATCACCCTCCTGAGAGAGAGAGAGGACACCTACATCCCATCTCATCCCTGCACCTCCTTCACCTCCATCTCCGTGCAATCCAACTTTAGTACTTTAAGAAAAAAAAAAACATCCAGGAGTCTGCTCGACCTGTGGCTGACTGGGAATTTAAAGACATAAAATCAGGGAGAGAATGAGGATGGTATATCTGTTTGTGGAGGAGATATGAGGCTGTAATGATGCAGCAGCTTGTGGCATTATGAAACAGCATGTTTGATGCATAAATTATCTGCTTTTACTGGAACTATCTCAAAGAAAATTATGCTCAAAGCCTTTAAAGTTCAGCTCCAGTGTGAAGAGAGAGCTGCCTTTTTCTTTGAATATTTAAGAAGTCTTTATTTTATTAATGAAGAATCCTGGAGCATCAGAGACTTGAAACAAAACTATTAAGAAAGTCTGATTTACTTTTACCATGCCGATAGAAAAAATCTAAGTTGCTGATCTATCCTTTTTAACTGAGTCGACCTGTGTGGGAGCATTTAACTTTAGACTGCCCTGGGAGGTGAAGTGTGATAATCAGAAAGACCAACCTGATAAGTGAGCTGTGGGTAATGCCATCTTTTAGCGACTGCCGTAACTGTTGCCTGCTGACTGTGACAGCAGCAGAGATAGATGGATTTAAAACATCAGACAGCTGCTGGTACATGTAGCTCAATCAAACAAGCTTTATATTCTATACCACAAATGAGTTGCTTTTTACTTATCTGTAATACACTGTGTGGACAAAAGTATTCAGCCACACCTGATTATTACTGAATTCAGGTGTTTCAATCAGACGTGCTATCACAGGTGTATAAATCAATCACCTGGCCATAGAGTCTCCATTTGCAAACATTTGTGATACTAAATGGGTCATTCTGAAGAGCTCAGTGACTTAAAGTGTGGTACTGTGATGGATGCCTCCTTTGAAATATGACGATTCATGAACCTTCATTGCTGATGGAAAATCCACAGCCAACTGTAAGTGATATCATCAGAAAGTGGAAGTGTTCAGGAACAACAGCCATGAAGCAGAAGACCGCATTAAACCACAGAGCAGGTTAAACAGCTGCTAAAGGTTATGGTGCGTAGAAGTCGCCCACACTCTGCTAGAGAGAGTTCTGCACTTCCACTTGCATTAATGTAAACACAAAAACTGTGCAGCAGGAGCTTTGTGGAATCAGTTTACATGTCTGAGAAGCTGCATGCATGCTGCATGGAGTGATGTAAAGCACACCGATACCAAACTGTGGAGCAGTGGGAATCTGTTCTGCGGAATGGCAAATAACGCTTCTCTGTTATGCAATCGGATGGGTGAGTCTGGGTTTGGTGGATGCTGAGAGAACATTACCTGCCTGACTGCATTGGGCCAACTGTGAAGTTTGGTGGAGGAGGGATAATGGTATGGGGCTGTTTTTAGGGTTTGGGCTAGACCCCTTACTTCCAGTAAAGGCCAATCTTAATGCTTCAGCATACCAAGACATTTTGCTTCCAACTTTGTGGCAACAGTTTGGGGTTGGTCCTTTTCTATTCCAACATGACTGTGCCCCAGTGCACAAAGAAGGACTATAAGGACATGGCTTGATGAGTTCAGTGTTGAAGAACTTGGCTGGCCCTCACAGAACCCTGACCTCAACCCTGTTGTGCACCTTTAGGGTGAACTGGAACTGAGATTGCAAGCCAGGCCTTTTCGTCCAACATCATTGCCTGACTTCATAAATGCTCTACAGAATGAATGAGTACAAATTCCCACAGAAGCACTCCAAAATCTTGTGGAAAGCCTTCAAAGAAGAGTGGCAGCTGTTATAACTGCAGAAGGGCCAACTCCATATTAAAGATCATGTATTTCAAAATAATGACATTATAGCCCCATGTGGGTGTTATAGTCAGGCAGCTGAAAACTTTTGTCCATATAGTGTAATTCACATCACTGTGGCAGCAGGGAGATGCTGACTTGGCTTTACAGTGTGGTAAAAGTGAAAACAAGGTATGCAATTCAAGCTGTTAAAAATGCACCAATCATGAACCTCAGTTAACTATGATTAATGCATTAACAGCCCAAGTAGAAAGCCAATCAGCTGTTAGATTCCTTGACACACATTAGAAAAGATCAACCAAAAAGCCATTCAAAAAAATAATATCTCAACATTTTTCCCTCCTTTTAGGAAACTGTAAAGCTTGGCTTTTGACAGCCAACTTTAATCACCTTGACAGTAAGAAAATAACATTAAAATGAGGGGCTACTTCAGGATTAAACCACTAAAGTAAGCATGAGTAAAGCCATGGTATCCATCGTAAAATCTAGTTTGAGCAAGTTGCTACGGGGAAAAGAGAGATGGCCACCTTTTTTTTACATAAATGCCACATGGAAAAGAAAATCTTGCCTGGAGCACACCTAAGAAATATCTGAGCCCATTCCCAGACATTCAAACCATCTATAAAGTGATGATAGGCCCAAAGATCAGAATGGTGGATCCTCAACTTCCTGTTTTTTCTTCAGCTTCATCAATACTCATTTGTAAGAAAAGCTCTGTCCAAGGCCCCACCAAAAATAATTCAGTTCTCAGGTTTTATTGTCATTTGGTTTAAAAAATCTTTTTAAATGCCTTTAATGCCACCTGATGCACCATGAGGACAACCTAAGAGAGAACAATTACAAGGCAAGAAGTTAAAGTCAGCAACTGTTAGAGAAGAGAACTAATAGAAAGAGGAGATTATAGGGGAGAAATAAAAAGTGTGTGTGGATGAGTGTGTCCCTCTCAGGCCTGAGGGGAAAAATAACTTTCAGAGACGCTGCCTGTTCCTCCGTCTGCGTTCTCCTCTCTGCAGCTGCTGATCGATACCAATGGCTTCTCAATTTTGCCGTGCAATGAGTTCTCAATAAAAGCGGTGAACGGGCATTACGCCCCCTCCCTCCCGTTAGTGAATCCAATAGCACGGACAGGTCCAGACCCGCCCGTAATGGATTCTCTGTTTCATGGGCTTTGGCTTGTGTTCCTGTGGTGCTTGGTTAATATTTCAGCCCTCTGTCTCCCCTCCTCGCTCAGCCCACTTTGTTGTATTGATTTATTTGTGAATCCCCCCACATACCACCTCTGTGGTGGGAAGACGATCTATTATGGGATTTAATACCTTTCAAAGGGCTCATTTTCTCTTTTTTTCATCCTTTTTTGCTAGAAAATGATGGAGGATAGAAATCTGTTGCAGGCTGAATAGCAGCGGTCAGATGAGGTGATCTCATCTATCCGGGGTCGCCCTGCACAAACAAACAGGATGTGTCTGATTTAGCTGTTTGTTATTAGTAAACTCAGCCTTTAAAACATGCTAAGATAAGAGCTGCATTAACAGGAGCAAATGTGTGGATGCAGACAATGGATGAGCGGGAGGACTTCCTCCTCCTGCCCGCTGTAGGAGGATGTGTGAGGATGTTTCAGTGGGAGACGCGCTGCACAGATGTGGAGGAGGTGGTCTGAACTGTGGATGCACGTCTGCTGTCCTTCCTGTTTCCTGCATCCTACGCCTCACACCTGCTCACTTCATTAAGATTATCACTTTACAGGAATGCAGCTGAAGAAGTTCTGCAGACTGGAGCGGAGGATGTGTTGAAGTTACTGCAGAGTCCAGATAGAACCAGTTTGAAGAGCATGTGTTGTGCTGCAGAAATCAACATCCTTAAAAGCACTGAAGAGGCTTCTGCTGTGTCTCCACTGTGATTTAAACACTGGGGAGTTGATGACCATAGGGGCTGGCTGGGATAATAACCCCAGGTATAAAGTTGGCTCTATCCCAGCCCACCTTGTCCCCATGAATCCCTCTTTGTGTAGGCATAGTTTTTTTCATATTAGGAACCTGAGCCTTCAAGTGTCCTTGACCACAAAGTCTGGTTCATTCAATCAGTTTGAACACAAACACATCTGTGCCCAAGTGGGTGTGGTCTGTGATTAAACTTTAAAAGGCAAATCACATTTTCTTTTTCTTCAAAACCCACAGGATAGGCCCATTTCTGAGTTGCATGATGGATGTGTAAGTAGTAAGACATTCATTGGTGGTGTCATTAAAATGTCAAAAACTTCCATCCTTGTCTTTCTAGTCTGGGTGCATGGCTGCTGCGTAACAGCTGCGTGATGGCTTTGATTTTTATTTTGGCGTGCAACAAGTCAGAGCTTTTAGACTGCCAGCATGAGCTCTCATTTTGCAGATATGAACATTTTACTTGCAGAGAATACCGATAATAGAAGGATTGTCACTTTTTTAGCGTCAGTAGCGTGCATCTCTTGGAGAGCCACATTTACCCCGTATATTAACACCAGAAGAACATGCCACAGGGGAGAAAATAGGGATGACTGTGTTGATTTTACTGCACTTAAAGCTAACTCATCTAGCTACAAACCTGCATAAATGCACAATTTTTGGGGTCAATCATTTTAGCGGATAGCCTGATAATGGGACGTCATATGTAGAGCAACCTTTTGTAAATATTGATGGAAACTCCGTTTGACTCTTCTCATGTAGCTATGATTTTTTTGGTACAAAAAAATCCTAGTTTAAAAGCTCCTCTGGAGGGATTTACCCATAAAAGGTGCATCTGCACAACCACTCACTGTAAGAAAAAATTAGTTGAGCTTACTTAAAAAAATTATGGAAAGTAGTTGCCTCAAAAATAACAAGTAAACTACACTTGACTTTTGTGAGTTAAAAAAAAACTTGTTTGTTAGTAGTGTGCAGTACTTGTTCTACTTGAACTATTTAAATATTCACTACTAGTTTAAAATCAATTATTTTAAGTTTTCACAACTGAGATTCAAATGTTAATTTAAGTTTGCAGGACTGAACCATCTACTTTGAGTGTGTAATACTCAACATTTTTAGTGGATTGTAAACACTGATAAGTTAATAGCACTCAAAATATCTTAGATAACTGATTACCTTAGAACATCAGCTAGTACAAAAGTTTTGTAAGTCATCATTTCACCTAAGGTGGACTATCTTGTGCCAACATTTGCAACAATGGCTGTTAGTGACCCACGTCATCAATGACAGTGTGCCATACAACTTCCACTGATGCTGATATCAGTAACACTGCCCCCTATGGGCAGGACATCTTTAATTGAGACAGCAACTTCACTCGTGGTGCATTTCATTTATTCATCTTATCTCACCTTTTTTTTTAACCAGGAGAAAACCTCATTGAGATTAAAAATCTCTTTTTCAAAAGTGTCCTGGCAAAGACAGCTGCAGCAAACAGAGTGCATAAAGGTTTAGTGCCCAAAGGCATTCTGGGAAAAGTGCAGATTTGCCACAACTCAAATAATATGAGTTATAACAAAAAATACTTAAATTGTTTGAGTACTGTTCACTTAAAACTGAAATAAGTTCTATCAGCTCATAGTTCAAATTGCTGTTTTGGATTTTTAAGTTAACACAACTTAATTATATCCCCTTTTTACTTAATTTTTTTTTTTAAACTAAGTAAACTTAAGTAAATCAAGCCCTTTTGCTGTTTTGGCCAAGAAGTACAATTAACTTGTTTATAATAAGTATTTAGAACAGGTTAAGAAGAACTGAGTAATTTCAACTCAGGGTTTATGAGTAAAATGGATGTTGCTTTTTACAGTGCTGTACATAGTGAAGGCACAAAAAAGAACCTTAAAGCAGAAAAAGTCAAAAGGTATGCTTCAACTGTCCCTCAGGCTGGCCACACACTACAGGATTTTAAGCCCAGTTTGGGGCAAGTTTTGACTCCCCCAGGGATCATGGGGGCGTATACCGACTGAGGCCTCATCGCAAACAATTATTTAGTCTGATTAGTCTGCATGTGTGTGGTGCCAACACGATTAATTTACTGCAAACTCTAAATCACATTGTAGCCTCCCAAGCCTGGGATCGTAAATATCAAACATGTTTGATATTTGATTCTAGGTCAAAGTGCCACTGACAGAGTACCCACAACAACCAATGAGAGCGAGCACAGCGGGTAGCGTCCCCAGACGAATCATACGTACTTTCACCGCTCACAACCATAAACACAACGGTACCTTAATTCCAGCCAGGATTTCGTCCTGAGTCTTTCCCTTGTATTATGATTTTTGCTTCACCTGTAACACACGCCAGGACAGCCTGCTGTGAAAAGACAGCAAGACAGTATCGAAGACATCCGAGTTTTTTTCTGAAATCACGTGATCATGCAATTAAAGGTGAAAAATCTTTGAAAATTGTCCTGAAGTCTGTGGTCTCCCACAGTCTTAAAATTCAGATTAAAAAATCTTCTCATGTGTGGCCGGCCTTACTGAACATTATCTTTGACTTAATAAAGCCACGAAAATAAACATATGTCCTCTATGTCTTGGTTCTCAGCTGGTCAGGCACCATTACCCACCACCATCCCCCAAGGAACACTGTGATCCAAATTTTAAGATTTCCAACCACTCGAATAAAAAAACGGATCATTTTAGACCCAAAAATAGAACGCTACATAACTGAACAAAGAGGAAGCAGTAAACAAATGTTCAAAAATCAAATTATTACAGGAGAATATGCATGCATACATCGTATGCATGCATGGAAATTTGGAGGGAAATTTTGTCATTATGTTGGGAAAACCAGCTTTGTTATCCTGAGAAAAGAAGATAAATAAGGAGAAATCATAAGACAATGTTGAAATTTACTCATCCACTGTATGTCCACTTAGGGCAGGGGTGTCCAGACTTTTTCCACTGGGGGCCACTTGGTTGGACCACTTTCATTTACCTCACCTCTTAAAGTAAAACCAATCTAATGTTAGTAAAGATATTCTCAGTGATTGGGTATGCTTAAATGGCTACTTTATGGCTGACAAGGCAGTGGGCCAATCATTTTTAAGGATTTTGGAGAGCCCAATCAGATTCCAGGGGGCCCTGGTTGACTCTGACTACCACTGGCCCCGCCCCTGGAACATCATTGGTGCTGATATTTGCTGGCAGTTATGAACCAAGATACTGTACCTTCATTATTTTGTTTGCCAATATGTTTACTATTTTTAATGTTCTCTCAATTTAGTCCTTAAAAAGCCCAGCATAAAAAATTCATGTCAAAATGTTTGTTTACATGCTAGTGTGGTAGTACTGCCTTGGGCTGAAACTAAGATGAAGAATACAGAGCCGTAGTTTGGACACCCTGGCTTACATTCACAGATCACAGGAAAGAGCTTTGGAAACCGATTTTGGGTTGTGACCCACCAGTTGAGAGCCACTGCTCTAAGGCCTTTACTGAGGTAAAACTTATGAATAGAGACAGGGCTGTGACCGCAGGGAGACAAAGCTAACATGCCATACATGCCTGGTGAATAAGTCATGACATCACTGACACGTGCCGCAGGCGTCACACAGCCAACACGTAACCAGTCTGAAACAGCGGATAATGAATGAACTCAGAGATATTTGCTTGCAGTGATTACATGGAAGCTATTATAACCTGCCATGTCCAACGCCACCTCTCAATCTTATTTGGGGCCCATGGAGGTAAGAGAAAGGGTCAGTCTTTGGTTCAAGCAATGAAGCGAGAAAAAATACTCAGTATTCACTGTTTCAAAAGGTAAAGCCCATTTTCTTAGATAAGTGTATGTGGACAAAAGTGTAGAAAAGTTAAAGAAGATGAAAAAAGGAGATGATAGGGAGCTCGGTTCCAATCAAACCAGTCAACAAACTCCAGATTGATTGAAGCAGGCAAGGTGGTGAATGTTAGCTAAAGGTGCTACTGAGCATGGGTTTATATTATGAAATCTGGGGAGAGCCCTACTGGCTCTTTTGGGAGCTGCTGTGAGCAGGCCTGGTTTTGAGGGCCTAAAATATTGGCTTTCTCTTTTATTTGTCCCTTAGTTACCCACATGCACTTTTTATTTCAAATTGACCATAAAGTGTCATTCTGAAGCATTATTCCAAGGTTGTCCCTTCTCTGATTGATGATATTTATTCTTATAAGCCAAAGCTACTGTGTAGAAAAATGAGACTGGAGTGATGATTGATGCCGCTGACGGTCTCAAAGCCGTCTCTTTCTCGCTCTGCTGAATGATTGTTTGTATCCAGAATCATCCCGCCATAAAAACGGCGTGATTGAAAGGAGCTAATTACCAAAAAGGAAACTCCAATTTGTCAGTTATTGCAGAAACATTAATCACATCACAGAGACACAGAGGCTTTAATGAAAACCTGTCTGAAGAGACCATGATAAATAGATTTTCAATTAGGACGATTCAATTGTGAAATTATGGAGCATATGATGATTCCCCTCGTCTCCACATAATGGCTGATGAAGGCTGTGTGCAATAATTGCATGCTGCAAATTACAGTCTTTAGAAATTAGCTTAAAATGGATTGTTTAAGTGGGCTCTGTATAGATTTTGGAGTTGAACTGGAGGCAGTCATTATGTGAGTACGCAGATGACAATTTCAGTTATTTCCTTTAGGGAGCGAAGGACTTATTAGTCATGATTTATAACTGAAGAAAAGAAGCTCCACTGCTTTATGCAAAAATGTATAGGAAATGAAATGTTAATAGGAACATGCAGGCAGTGATTGGATGCAGAACCTTTCCATACCTGCTGTGCAGACTGGACATTTTTAATCCCTGAGTGTGAATTTGATTTAACTGACAGCCATTAGAGCAGCCATTAAAGCTCTCAGACCAGCATGATTCTATATGCTTATTAATGAAAAGGTAATTACTCACTGTTAGAAAAGTTAAAAAGAGCTATAAGAAAGAAAATGAAGGAGGACACATGTTGTGTACTTGAACAGACCTTCAGCTGCATTTATATTTAAATCAAAGCCTCTCTCTGTAGCATAAAAACAGCTCTGCAGACACTCTGCAGCCCTGTTAAGTTCAAATGTTTTATCTTTGCATCAATGCATGCTCAGCTGCAGCTGTGGTTTATGCATGCTGTATTGATTATTCATTTCAATAACAATCTTAACAGCCAGTTTGAAATTAACAGCTGTCGCAATCAATAACACACATGCATCATCAATAAGGTTTGAACCATTGAGGAGTTATATCCTGACTGTGTCAGCTGTTACAGCCTCCAGCTCTTTCCAATGAAGGAGCTAGGTCTGTCAAATAATTCACATTTTTAATCACATATAATTTTGAAGGTTAAAATTCTGTTATTTAGCATTTCAAGCTAAACAGTGGCTTCTAGGACTCTGATTGGTCCAGTTATCATCTGACCAGGAACAAACCTTTGAGCTTGAAGCTTTGCATGATGGGCTGAATTCCACTCACCAAAAATGATCTCTCACATCTCAAAAAGGAAACTAGCCGAGCTCAAAAAGCTTCCAAATGTAAATCAAAAGTCAGTGTAACATTAGTGTAAAGTTGCTGCTTCAGCATAAACTGTGAACCAGAAAAATAGCGGCATCATGCTCTCCAGGACTGGACGTTAGTGGCTTTTCTCTCCGCAGAGAGTGAGCTCTGATGTTTACAGCTGTGCTCATTCTGATTAAACACTATGAGAAACATTCAAAGGGAGAAAGGAGAGCTCATTTCAGACAATACCTGTTGTCTTTGCTCGGTAAATACAAATCCTTTACCGTTTACCTTACAGGAAGTAAAACACATTGTGCATCTCGGATTGATTTCTCTAATCCGTCCATTCTTCTGAGGGATTTTGGCCGAAGTACAAGTATTCACAGCCTGTCCACAGTGCAGCGGACATAAATCACATCACATTGGCAGCAGCATACATCAGGACTATACTGCTGGGCATCGATCGTCTCTCAGACAAGATTGTGATGAGGATTGTGAAGAGAGGAGAAATGAATTTCAGTCTTTTGTGGCTCATCTCTACAGCGATGAGAGGGAAAACTCTGCTCTTTCCCACATATAAGGTGGGATTGTTTCACCTGGAGCCATGCTTAATGAATATAATAGAGAACATTTATGAATTACAGCTGCTCTCCAGAGATATGCTACATATATACGTCCTTTCTTCTCTATATGAGGGCTAAAGACAGATAATTTAATATCCTTAGGCAGAAATCCTCCCTGTGCTTTCAATGACAAATAAAATAATTAAACCAGGAGCTGATATGGGCTTTAAATGTGAGATAAAAGCTGTTTAAGCTCCAGCAGCTCCTTTCATTTACTAAGCAAAGCAGCCATTGTGTATTTTGGAGGCTATCATTTAAAATTCTCGCTCTGAATCAAAGCAGCGTCCTGCTAAAATAAGAGAATAAGTCTGCAGCAGAAAGAGAGTAAAGACTCTCTCAGGGATTTTACTCGAGCATCCGAGCTGCAGAGCAGAACCAAAGGGACACGGGGAAGGCCTGAAAGCACAGAAATCCATTTACTCTACCTGAAACACGCTCACATTAATACACACACCCACTCCACAGCAGAGGGGTGCACATAACTGTGGTAGCAGCCCACACAGTCACACATACACAAACACGCAGGATTTCAGATCAATGCCAGAGGAGAATCGATGCTAGGTGGGGGCTGGGGAGGCCAGAACGCTCATGGCAAAGATATATTTAGAAAGTAAAAGACGTGCGAGAGCTGCAGAGGAGGAGAAATGAAAGAGAAAAAAGGGGGAAGAAGAGAGAGTCTGTGGAGTTAATTGATTTAAGTGAGGGTGAGGAAGGGGACGCTGTCGGTGTGGACGCCTCCCGCGGGCGGCTCATTGATGCCAGATGCTGCTCACCTATAAGCAATTACCTGCACATCTGAGCGGCACGTCCCACCTCACCAAAACAAACCATATGTGGAGAGTAACCAGCCAACAGGCTGACACTCCTCTGAAGACTTTTTATAATTCCTGTCAATGAGAAAGCAGCCGGAGGAAGTTCAGCCGCACAGACACGCAGCACCTTTACCCGCTCAGCTGACGTTCAAATACTTCAGTAAAAGAGGGTTTGTTTTTCTCATATGGATCTAAAATGCTTCCAGAGGCTGACATCAGTAGCTGGGGGTTTCTTCCTGATATTTAGCAAACAATGGGCCTCATTCCCCAATATCCTAACCTAACTTCTCAAACTGCTGCATTGTCCTCATCTATGTTCTTAAGTTGAGGAATGCAGGAAGCTTATTCACTGGAAGCTTGCTCATTTCTCCTAATTAGCACAGAGCAGTGATTTTCAGACATTTTTTTGCACAGGGCACACCTGAGAAAAAGCTTAAATGTCAAGGCACACCATCTTAATATCCAAAATTGCCTCTTTAAATTTTCTTACAGTATCTAAAGTTGACGTATAGTTTAAGTAAGAATGCATGGTTGTTCAACTTCACAATGCAGGCCCATTTGAGAAAAACTGATTTTCACAAATACCCACTAGAATTTTTATTCTTGCATCGTACTTTTAAGCCATATCTGTTTAATTCACAGTTGTTATAAAAGCAATCTATTGTAGCAAATCCAAAACTTTTTGTACCTCTTGTAAGTCATTTTTACACCAAATTATTTTTCAAAAGTCCATATGCAACAAAGTCACAGTAAGAAAATACCAGAAAAACCACTGAAAATGTTCATTTTCTAAGAACTTGACCAATTTCTTGATGCTTTTATAATCATTGTAATCAGGCATGGTGCTACAAATTTCATAGGCACACCTAGACTAGCCCAAAGGCACACCAGTGCACCTTGCCACACCATTTGAGAACCACTGGCACAGAGAAACACTCCTTTGATGACCATATAAGGGCATGAGACTGCAGAGCAGTGTGCAAACACAGAAGGCACACGGGAGTGAGAGCAGGATATCAGTAATGTTCATGTTAAAATAAACTATAAAACAATCAGAATAATGTCAGATACTTCTGTAGTTTTAAAGTGAATATAATGCTGCACCAAATGACACCAAAAGATTTAATTCTATTTTAAATCCAGTGGTGGATATCAAATATATGCTGGAAATTTCACAGGTTCAGATGTTGCTTTCATCAGAAATGGCATGCATCATACTGCAATAAGACAAGGATGCATTCAGATGAACTTAAAAATTGATTAATTTGAGGGTTTTTTAAGTGATGTGGTTCAATTAAAACATACATTTACTCTAAAACTGATCCTTTAAATGATGAAGCATGACTGAAACACACACACCTGTGTGTGAAGACAGGTTTCTATTGATTTAAATGAACATCTAATAATCAAACTCCTACACATGTGCTTAATTTGATTCATAATTTAACAGTAAGATCAAACACTGCATATTTGACCTGACCATATTGAAAGTATGCATTCGATCATATAATTTAGTTATTTAAACCACTGTTAGTTTTGTTGACTATGACAAAAAATGACAGCTTTTTTTCCATGACAAAAACTAGACTAAGACTAACAAAAACAGATCTGAGATGACTGAAACTGACAAAAAACTAAGTTTAAGATGACTAAAACTCAACTAAAATGTGATTTAGTTTTTGTCAAACATTCAGAATCTGTGATATTTCTCCACTGTGGGTAAATCTGTCAAAAAACAATGCATCTGTATCTATCCTGCCTCTGAGCTGTAGAAAGCAGGGACCCCAGGTTAAGCAGGGTGCACAGAACCCACTGATTTGGTACCAGATTTAGGCAAGAAAAAAATGCTTGGACTAAAAGTAAAGAAAAAAAATGTGAGGACTTTTTATGGACTAAAACTAAAAGGGATAAAAATGACTAAAATGTGACTAAAACTAAAATACATTTCATTTAAAGACTAAAACAAAGACTAGAATTAAAAATAGCTGCCAAAATCAATACTGATATAAACGTGTCACACTGATTTAAAAAATGCTGCTAAATAAGAATAAAATGAATGTTTATTTATTGTGACTGTGGCTCAGTAGGTTGTCCCACAGTCAGAAGGTTGTGGGTTCGATCCCCGGCTCCTGCATTCACATGTCGATGTGTCCCTGGGGAAGACATCTAACCTACATTTGCTCCCACTGCTACCTCGGTGGAGTGTAGATGAGTATAGATGCGTTTGAATGGTATTAGCTAATACTGATGGCCAAATCTCCATGGCAACCTCTGCCCTCAGTGTATTAGTATGGAGCGAATGGAGTGAAAGGGTAGGGTAGATGTTCAGCGGTGTAAAAGTGCTTTGAGTCGTCAGATGACTAGATAAACGCTACCTAGCTCAAATCCATTTACCATCTTCATCTAGAATATTCAAGCCCTGATGATGAGTGCAACATTTAACATTTTATCCTGTCATATTAGCTCTGAAATGTTGAGTGCTCCAGAGAGTTTGTTCCTTTCTAAGAACAAACCAGAGATGAATCTTTCTATGCTCACATCTTCTTAACCCTGTAAAGCCCGATACCTCTAATAAGAGACAGGAAATTCTCTTCTTTTATTAGGAAATGAGATGTTTAAACTAACCTCTGCCAAAATTTGAAAAAAAGGAAAGATTGACAAAATATTTCACATGTATCAAATTTGATACCAGAGCCATTTTTTGGCAAGTGACAATCCACTGGAGGGAATTTTACTCAGGGATCTGACTGTATCCACAAAGTTTTTAAGGAAATTATTGATCCTACTGATTAGATGGAGGTCTCACAAAATTGCATATTAAATATGATACAACTGGCTTTAAAGGGTTAAAATCCTCATGCTCTCAGTCTCTGCCTGTGCAGCTGGGTTCCTGTGTTTTTCTGGTTCCTATAGTTCCTATGTTGTCATGTGATGTTGGCATTCTGATGGGTTGGGTTCATCCTCTTGGTCAGGATTCAATTTAAGGTGCTGCTGGTGTTTTTGGGTGTCATCTGCTCTATTGTCTTTGTTTATTTTTGTGTTTTGTTGCTTTTTTCTTTTGTTTGCTTCTGCACATGTCACAACACTTTGTAAGCCCTTATTTATAACGGTGCTATATGAATAAAATCATCATTATTATGATCAAACTAAGGGTAATAGACTTCCTGTTTAGAAGCAGACCTGCTTCCTGTTTTAATTTTGACAGAAAATGAGAATCTTTGGGTGAGCTAAAGGTTAGGACATGGATTACTCACCAACTAAAAAGGAAACAAGTAAAAAGTAGAAAGGTAAATGTTTAATATCACGAGGTGTAGATGACTTTTTAAGACATTTTACATCACTGTGGCTGCAGGCAGACACTGACGTGGTTAAAAAAAAAGTGTACAAAAGGGGACAGCACATTATGCAATTAACTGCAATAAAATAAAAATAATTGCACTAAGTATGGCTCTTAATTAATTGTGATTAATGCATTAATGCGGACAGCCCGAGCTTGCAATAAAAAAAGCACTGTTGCATTGCTAATGATTGCAGAAGTTCAATAGAGAATCAATAAACACTGCTTTACAGTCTATTTCCCTGAGAAGTTACCCAGTTTAAAAGTTATATTCAGTTTTCTTCTTGTTTCTTTAACACTTGATGTAAAAGTGCCTCCAGTGTACTAGAAAACACTAATATAGCACAGCTCATTTGCTCTTTAAATATGAGAAAATAGCTGAAATATCTTGCTGCAAAGTTACATATGCTGAGGTCATTTTCATACTTATTTGTCGAGTCTTTGGGTAAGATATTAATTTAACTTTCATAAGACAAGAAGAGTGGTTAGCTAGCCTTACCTACTCATGTACAGTGGATACCACTAACACATCCTCAACTCTTTGGTCTGATAAAACCGTTTTCTCAGTGTTTTCTGCAGATGCTTGACAGGACCGTATAGAGCAAAGCATTGTTTGAGATGAGCTGCTTTTTCTCGCTGTAGGGGATTCATTAAAGTTTTCTGTCTCGGTCCGCATGAGAACATATGGTGTGTTTATCCGCCTTTCATCTTTGTGATTTTTAGATGTGGTTCAGCTTAAGGATGAAACAGCATGGATTTATTCAGCCCTTATACGTTTTCATGAAGAGTCTGCAGCTCAGGAAAGAGAAATGAGAACCTGAATGTCAAAACTTTCCTCTAAGGATATTATACTTGATTAAATTTGAAGCCATCTCATTAATAGCACCTTAAAAACATCCTAAATATCTTCATAAAGACTAAATCTGTATTCAAACGCTCACTCTGAGCTGTTTTTCATCCAAACTGCAGCCATGATGTCTTCTTCTTCACTTAATTCAAACTTTGCATAAAACATTAATAGGCCCGTAGCGTTGAGTGTGCACACAAATACATTCATACTCCCAGCTCTCCATAGACAAGGGACAGTGGCTCCGCCCACTCAAACACAAACATCCATAAGAGATGGAGAGGGGGTGTGGCAGTGTGGCAGGGAGAGTGATGGATGGAGGTATGTGTGAGGGAGGGATGGGCCAAAAGGGAGGCTGATTCAGACCAGTGACGCCCACTCACCTGCTACAGACCCCCAACAAAACCCACTAAACCACACGCACATTAATGAGGGGACGACGGTTTGATCTGCAGCAGCAGAGGAGAGGGTGATGCACAGGGTTACACCAGAAGAGAAGATGATGCACAGGGTTACACCAGAGGAGAGGATGATACAGGGTTACACCAGAGGAGAGGATGATGCAGGGTTACACCAGAGGAGAGGATGATACAGGGTTACACCAGAGGAGAGGATGATGCAGGGTTACACCAGAGGAGAGGATGATGCAGGGTTACACCAGAGGAGAGGATGATACAGGGTTACACCAGAGGAGAGGATGATACAGGGTTACACCAGAGGAGAGGATGATGCAGGGTTACACCAGAGGAGAGGATGATGCAGGGTTACACCAGAGGAGTGGATGATGCAGGGTTACACCAGTAAAACCATGAAATCATTACCAGATATTTAAAAACACATGGAGAGTTAAATACAGAAAATAGAGAGCTGAAACCTCTCCTTTCCTGTATCTTGCTGTAATTGACTGTTCATGTGGGATTTGAAGACTGAAATCACTGGCAAAGATCTCTGTCGCCATCTGGTGGTCAAACCTGAAACCCACACCCTTGCGTGTCCAGTAGGGACTCTCTGTTTCAAAACGTCTTCAATCCCTAGTGCATTAGACTGCAAATATCAATCATAAATCATGCAGACTCTCAATTTAATTCCGCATTTTTAAATGTATAATCTTGTGATTCCGTCATGTCTCCCTCATCAAAAGTCTTGTATTTTTATCACAGTATCCAATAAAAGTTACAGGGTTTGCTTTGTCTTGATATTCAACGTGACATTACAGCTATTTAATGTGCTGAAGCAAAGTCGTATTTTATGTGCTCACAGACACGTTTTAGAAACCCCCTTCCTCTTTCTTATATACCCTGTCTGCAGTGGTGTACATCAGCATATACCCTCTTCTATATCTCCTCTCTCTTAGGACAGCAAAGCTTCAGTACGGTGCATTGTGTTGTAATGCACTTTCCCTAATGCTGCTGAGAAATATGGGCAATACTTTATTTGAAGGGGATATGCATTAGACTGACATGGGCTATCAGTGGCATGATAAGGCTTTACAAACATTTAGAAGTTCTGTCATTAAGTGTCATTTAGTGGATTATGTCTACTTTAATGCAAAGTTGACTTTGATCCCTTATAGCTTCTGTAGGTAGGGTAAGGCTGTAGCCAGCTGGCTTAGCCTAAAGACTGGAAACAGTAGGGGAGAGTAGTGTAAAGGTCCAGTTTTTACTTACGTGACTCTCCATGCAAGAGAAAAAAGCTGCAGGGCAGGGTACACTGAAAACTCCCACTCCTGATTTGGGACGTCCAGTGGTGTAATGACGTGTGAAGAAGTGGGTGTATGCACTTACTGCATTAAAGGTGACATCATAGATTGAAAAAAACACTGAACAAAAACAAAAGACTCCTTTTCATGTGAACTGTGTATACAGCATGCTCAGATGTCTTTCCTTATAACAGGGCAGTTGGCCTTTGCAGGATGGGACACTTCAAAATATGGGGGTTGATTCAGAATGTACCAGTTCTCCTGGGACCACTGCACCACTGCCTTTCTGGTTTAACTGGACATTCTTAATTGAACAACTAACCCTATGCTTCTTATTTTTGCAGTTTTAAACCTCTTCTAATGCTCAGTGAAGCCTCAAAAAGAAAATCTCCTTTACTGTACCTGTAGCTTTTCTTTTCTTTCTCATTTAATATTTTCATAAAGTTTATTCAGATAAAATTTAAACCTTAACTGTGGGGTTTTGACAGTAACAGTGTTGATAGGAGTCACATGTAGAGACTGAACTGTTAGCATGACAGCAGGGTGTTGCTGACATCTGGTGGCTGAGAGAGGTATTGCAGCGGCAGGACAGTCCCGTAGAGTCATGACCCCGGAGATGTCTTTTCTGTGAATATTAGTATTCATGAATGAACCGAGCAGCATCTAACAAATATGTTTAAGAGAAGAAAGTGGAAATTTTCAGTATAACTAAACATCTTTAAAAGTGCTTTATAAAAGCTTTATAAAACAGTTTCTAAGCCTAAAAAAGAAGATTTCAGAAAACTCTGGAGATTAGTCACTGAGTCTAATGAGGCTGAACTTTTCTGACACGACCACTAGAGGGAACCACAGAGCTACACAGTAAATCTGTGTTTTATTAAACAGACTTATTTCTTTATTTATTCATTCATTCTCGTATTTCTCTTTAATGTATTTGTGTGTTTTTAGTGCATAATAAAGTGTAAATATGGACACGTGTGTGCACATGATTTATGTATATTCATATCCCTGCTCTTACTGTCATTTCCTCATTTCTTTTTGTTTTTCAGCTTTGTGTTTATGTTTCTAAGATATCTGAAAATGACGGTATTCCTGTGGGGGAAGGAGTTTTTTTAAAAAAAATCTTCTTTACAGTATTGTCCAGGCAGGAGGAGCACGTATATTCATTTACAGACATTAAACAAAGAGCGATAACCAACAAAGGTGAAGCAGTGCTGACACAAAAGAAAGTCATCAGCTGAAACATTTAAAATCAGGTTCATCTCAAACACCTTCAATCTACTTTTAAAATGAGTGTGTTTCAGGGTTTTATGGTGTGTATCAAGTTTTTTCTTTTTTGTTGTTGCATTGTTACAGTCTTGTCTTTGAGAGCCATAAACTTATGAAATGAAACAGCCAGATGAAACTTCATTTAATGAAACACTTTTTGTGTCATCAAAATGATACAACATGTTTATTTTATAACCATTATTACTTAACATAAAAGTTTTGACCCTTCTTTATTCTTTAGGTTAAAATCTAAGTCAAGCTTTGAACGAAATAAATAAAAAGATAAATAAATAGATAAATAAATAGATGAATAAATAAACAGATAAATAAAAACATAAACAAATATATAGCTAGATAAATAAATTAATGGCAAAATAAACATATAAATAGCTTGATAAATAAATATCTAGTTAGATGGGTAAATAAATAAATAAATAGCTAAATTAATTAATTAATAAATAGAAAAATAAACAAATATTAACTAGATAAATAAATAAATAAATTGAAAGTAAATAGAGAAATAATTAGTTGCATAATTAAATAAATAAATAAATGAATAGCTAAATAAATAAATAGCAAAATAAATAAATAGCCAGATAAATAAATGAATACAATTAAAATAAATAAATAAATAAATAGATAAATAAATAAATGAATAAATAGAAAAATATATATATACAGCTAGATAAATAAATAAATAAGTAAATGAATAAATAAAGTAATAAATAGCAAGACAAATAAATAAATAACTGCATAAATAGCTAAATAAATAAATATATAAATAAATACATAAATAGGAAATTTATAAATGAATAGTTTATCGTAAGTTAACAAAATGTAGTATGGAAGAAAAAGCTATTTTAAAATATCAGATGTTAAATCAACAGCAACTGGAAGCATTTTAAAGTTATTCATTTAGATGAAAGAAATCTCTGGTGTCAGCTGTCTGTTGTCTTAAAAATTAGTTTTACGTTCTGCTGATGCAGAAAGGTTTTCCACATTAAGCCCTCCAAAAATCATTCAAGAAGGTAAAGGAAATATCTATGCGGAAAAATGTGAGTGGTGCTATTGAGCCATTTGGCAACAGTCCTCCTCAAACCCAACATATTATTTCAATATTCTTAAAATGTATTCATTTATTTGTCGTTTCAAATGGCCTCACCAAATTTGATGAGTTTCAGGGAATATTCCAGCTTCAAAAACATGAAATTTTCCTGGATAGTTACATGTCCTGCATAGTTACATTTCCTGCATAGTTACATGTCCTGCATAGTTACATTTCCTGCATAGTTACATGTCCTGCATAGTTACATGTCCTGCATAGTTACATTTCCTGCATAGTTACATGTCCTGCATAGTTACATGTCCTGCATAGTTACATGTCCTGCATAGTTACATGTCCTGCATAGTTACATTTCCTGCATAGTTACATGTCCTGCATAGTTACATGTCCTGCATAGTTACATGTCCTGCATAGTTACATTTCCTGCATAGTTACATGTCCTGCATAGTTACTGCTGCCAATGCTTAGAAAAATGAATGAGCCACTATATTTGACTGATGGTTGTTCCACAGTGTAGTTTGTTCTCATAAGCTGATGCATCCAGTTGGTGGTTAGGATTTAAAGGTGTGGTGGCCTCCAGCCTGTCTGTGGCTCATGTACCACCAGAGGGCGCTGTTGTTTCCTCTGTGATGCATCCCTGTGTTACCTCTCATACCTGTGTGTGTTTCAGTGAAGGTGAATCTGGCTGTTTTTGCTCAAGCACAGAGAAGAGCATGAGTTTATAAATTATAGATTTGTTTTTTTTTAATCAGGTCCACTCTTTAACACACATTTAATCAAATCTACTGTGATCATCATTTGTTCTCAAGGCTAAATATCCACTCAGGTTAAAGAGAAGCGTCTCTGCGTGTGAATCAGTCACCTCTCTTTAAAGCTTCTCTGTCAGTCACCCTCTGCCCTGACATTTACTTTCATGTGCTTTCATTTCTGACAGGCAGACGTCTTTCAAATGCAAAGCCAGAGAGAGAGAGAGAGGTATGAAAGGGCAGACACACCCTGTCCCCTGACACCCTCTCTAGCTCTCCCCGTGTCGCCGCCTCACTCAGCAGGTAGAGAGGACGAGGATAATTGGTGGAGTAAATGCCGCAGCACGCTTCCTGACTGGTCCTTCCCTGGAGAGACGACAACGTGACTCTACACCGCTCTCTCTTCTCCTCACTCTGTTTATCCTCGACTCCAGTTTCCTCACTTAAACAATAATCCACCTTCATTCACTATGAAGCAAACACTAAGTCTCCAGACTTCTTTCATTACAAACAGCAAGTTTAGGGAAGAGGTGCAGACACTGATTACTTAATTATCAATTAACCAGCTTAACCAATCAAGTTTCAGTCTATCAAATGTCAGACAGCTGTAGAAGAGGGCTCATTATTTATTCCCAAGGCAACAATGAACCCTTTCTGATGGCTTCTTTTGAAGACAACTCTGGATTTATAAATTACAAAATGAGAAAAAGCAGAAAATCCTTGTCTTTGAAAAGCCGGAAAAAGCCAATGTTTGGCATATTTGCTTGAAAAAATTCGTCAAGTGCTCTTTAATTATAACAATAGTCATCTTTTTTTTGATAGACAGGGCCTTAACAGGGCCCTAGGTATAATTTCAAGATAATTTCTAAGGTGGATAAATCAATGTATCATTGCAGCACTGGTTGGGCCTCAGCCTGAGCTGAAATTAGGGATGCACTGACACAGATACCAGTAGTAGCTGTCATTTACAGACGAATTTTAGCCTCTCATTCGCTGAGCAGGTGGATGAATTGGAGCCATGTCTGCAGTTAGGTGATCACATCAATGAGGATGATAAAAGTGGAGCACAGGGAAAACTATGCTCAGCTGTGCTGCCAAGGAGTAGGGCTGAGGAACATCTTAAGAAAATAAAATGGACTTTCAAAATGAAGGAACTGTAAAGTATTCATATTTTTACCCTGTATCCAATAGTACCTGGAAATAAGGGCTCATACTTGTACTCGGTCTGAAAAAGGTGGTGGTGGTGCATCCTTAGTGAAAATGGAGTAAAAGCATTTGCAGCTTTGGAGCTCAGAAACTTAGGGATGTGTCCTCCACATCGACACCTCATGGACTGAAGATTGGAGCTTTAGTGTCTTACCACAGCCGTGTAGAACGGCCCAGTCTATGAGCAGGTTTCATCAGGACCACAGAGGAAAATAATTATATGACTCAAATCAGTACTGGGCTAAACATGGCTAGTTTAGCTGGTTTAATTAAAGTCACAATGGAGTTTGGGTGCCAAAAGCTGAGCCAAATAATCACTAAAAGGGCAGAAATAGTAATATTATTACACCTGCATGGATGATAGTGGCACAGACTTATGTGTTTAACTGTTCTAAGGCATGAAATGGAAGCTGCAGCAGCACCCTCACTTTATAATTATGCTCACGTTTGTCATTTAGTATTACAGCTTATTTTCTTCTTATATGAGCTGTGTTACATGATAATTATATAATATAAACTGAAAAATGTTTCTGTGAGATTGTCTGTGTGGACACCAGGGTGGGAAATAATAAACGTAGCTTCACCTGAAAGAGTGATTTTATCAGGGATAATGCCATAAATCCTAAATTTATCTGCAAAACCAAGTGGACCCACACATCCACTGACCAAAAAAAAAAAAAAAAACAGCCACCTCCTCCCGTTTGTGCTGGGTTGATTTGACTCACTTACATGCGAGCAGTTCTCACTACAGCTGGTGTAGCTGCTAAAGGTGTGTCTGAAACAAAGTTTTGCAGAAGTCTTAATTCTGGCGTGAGCATGCAGAAATCTTGCACCAAAGATTAAATTCTAGTGATTCAGACACTCATAAAGCAGGAAGATTCTTTTACGATGCTTCTGTAGGCACACAGCAAACATTTGCATGGTTGAAAACAGCACAAATTGGTTGAAAAACAAGCAGCAACAGTTTGCAGAATTTATGCACTATCTCTCTTATTGAATAGCCTATAACTCTAGAACTATAAGTCTTTATTTTTTCCTCTTAAAATAAAGCTGCTAGTCAAACCAGAGTGAACGAGGAAAGAAACAATGAATGCAAAAATGAAGACTGTGTCCCTCTCTTTAAATCCATGTGGATGAAAGTAACCAAACCGTTTTCCTGTTGCTTTAAGAGTGTTTAAGTTTGTCTAAAACACTGGTTCTCAAACTGGGTCTGGGCACCCCTAGGGGGTCACCAAAGATCGCACAGAATCCTATCTATAATGTATTAAGGCCAACCTAAAAGATTTTTAAAAATGAAGCAAATCCGTTCATTTTGAAGGGAAAAGTCAACATTTTTAGGGGAGAATTAGATTATAAAGTTGTTGTTTTTTTTAAAGAAAGAAAATCTCAGAACTTCAAAGTTTACAAAGTAGGAAATTTACAAGACAATCTTGCAATTTCAGAGTTTATAAAAAAAAAATCCTACATTTATAAAAAGTATTAGGCCAGAAATTGACAAGAAACCAAACTGTAAATAGTGGTTGGATTTTTGGCTTTGGATTTTAATTCACTTACATTTACAACTTTTAAAGTAAAAATGTTAACTTTTTTCATGTAAATTAACAACTTTATTGCTGTTTTCTAGAGTGGCCCTGATACACTCTCATAATAATGGACAGTTTATCAGTGATTTTTGCTGAGAACAAGTGTATGTGGGCCTGTGTTCAGATTTTGTTAGTGAAAACAATAAAATTTGATTTGAATTTTTCTAAGTGGGTCCTGGGGTCTTAGCTTTTTGAGTAGGGGGGTCATAAGGAAAAAGGTTGGGAGCCTCTGGTCTAAGAGGTCAGATAATCCTCGGCAAATGTCTCAAACCTGGTCCAAAAACCTCCAGCCCTGATGAAACAAACCCACAGAGCCTCCGCTCCGCCAGCTGAGCTCTGCTTCATCTGTTTTTCTCTTTTGTGTTTGGTTCAGTTTGTAATTCTGTTTCATGTTTGCTGTTTTGAATATCAAACACCTTGGCAATAACGAGCGAGCTTTACTTTGTAATAATAAAGTTTTATCTCTGACGTCCACAGACTCGTAGACGACCACGCTGCAGCAGAGATGGCGCTCATATCAGACGAAGTTCTGCTCAAGAAGACCTTTAAAAAGTTTCTTTTCCACCCCTCCTCTGTCAGACTCCCTGATGTAAATAAAAGCTCTTTTTAGCTGAATATTTTCCTTGACTTTCTTTTAATTATCCTGAATACAGTATGCCCATATATGGCCCTTTAAAGTTTATGCAATGAGAGAATCTTTATTAACAAACTTCTCTCCCTTTACCTTTTAGATAAATCCGCCCATATAAAGTCACTGTGTGTTCTATAAATGATGAATGGCTCCACAGAAACAGACTCATTTCGGTCCAGGAGCGGATCCTAAACCCTGAATCCTGGCCTTTAATCATCAAAGAAACACCAGAGATGCTTTTTGTTCCTGAACAAAGCCGAGGCCGTCTTAATGAGAGGCGTCGTGACGGAGCACTGACTCACGCCTCGTCCCACCTGCAGTCTTAACAAAGCTGCTGCCTCCTTTGTGAAGGTGAACGCAGCTGTGGAACAAGGTCACATGATGTGATGTCAGGTGATGACATCACCAGCTGCCAGGACGCATGCTGAGGTCAGCGTCGCCCAGCTGCTCGTCTTTTGTGTTTGATTTTAACCTCAACATTCTTCCATCAAAGTAAACTCAACCTTTTTCATATTATTAAATACACTATATTGCCAAAAGTATTCGCTCACCTGCCTTGACTCGCATATGAACTGAAGTGACATCCCATTCTTAATCCATAGGGTTTGATATGATGTCCGTCCACCCTTCGCAGCTATAACAGCTTCAACTCTTCTGGGAAGGCTTTCCACAAGGTTTAGGAGTGTGTTTATGGGAATTTTTGACCATTTCTTCCAGAAGTGCATTTTTGAGGTGACACACTAATGTTGGATGAGAAGGCCTGGCTCTCAGTCTCTGCTCTAATTCATCCCAAAGGTGTTCTATTAGGTTGAGGTCAGGACTCTGTGCAGGCCAGTCAAGTTCATCCACACCAAACTCTCTCATCCATGTCTTTATGGACCTTGCTTTGTGCAGTCATGTTGGAACAGGAAGCGGCCATCCCCAAACTGTTCCCACAAAGTTGGGAGTGTGGAATTGTCCAAAATCTCTTGGTATGCTGAACACACTGATGTTGGAGGAGAAGGCCTGGCTCTCAGTCTCCGCTCTAATTCATCCCGAAGATGATGTATGGCTTGGATGCAGCTGCTCGGCCATGGAAACCCATTCCATCAAGCTCTCTACCACTGTTCTTGAGCTAATCTGAAGGCCACATATAGTCTGGAGGTCTGCAGCGATTGACTCTGCAGAAAGTTGGTGAACTCTGCGCACTATGTGCCTCAGCATCCACTGACCCCGCTGGTCTGTCTAATGGTGTGTTCACTGATATTGTTTTGATAAATCATGATTGAAGGATCCTTGCAGGCAAATTAAAGACTTAGTGATCATTTTTGCAACAGGAAAAAGTGTCTCCCACCTTTCACAGGTTCATCTAACCTCGCATGAACCAAGCTACAAGTCAACGTTTCTATCAGCCATATAATCTTTATTAGACATGATATAGATTAACCTTAAAGCAGCTAAGATAATTCAGTATGTTTGGTCTTGTTTATGTTCGTCATGTAAATGTAACACTGATGTTCACAGACGGAGTGAGGCAGGAGGCCATCTGCTCAGACAGACAGGTGAGCACTGATCATGATAAATAAATGATGAGTCTAACAGCAGCAGAGGGAGAGAGATGTAAACAAAGTCACCTGTCTGCTCACCTCGCTCTTTGTTTGTTGGTCATGGAGATATTTCAGGGTTTCAGCACAGTGCTGAAGGATAACCTCAAACTGTCCACAGGATCTGTGCTCAGCAGGGGTTAGACGGGGGGATTCATTATTATTGAATCAAAGCCACTACATGAAATGATCAGCAGACTGAAATTAAAATCTCCCAAAATCTGATTTCCTTGTACATTATTTTACTTTCATTTACTTACCTGCCAGCTTTTTTCTTTTCGCTCACTGATTAATAACTCTCCTGCATACTTATTTATGTACGTACTTCACAAATCAAAAAATGTAATAAAATAATTAAATATAGAATATTAAACCTGATATGAACTTATTAACAATATATAAAGTAAGTAGATGGACCTTATTGTAGACCAGGGTTCATCAAGTACATTTACAGAAACTCTGGGGCCCGACTTTCAAATAAATAAAAATTAAATAAATATTTTCATCTGTTTATTGTGGTAGTATTTGTATTTTCTTTTGAAATACAGGACATTTTTAGTCATTACCAGTGATATCTTTGCCTGTTATCTATAATGGCTGAGGAGACGGAGGCCTGACAACAGAATTGGCTGGGCCCCTGAAAATCCCAGGGAATGGGCCCTCCCAATAGTGATTTAGCACTAGTATTTACTCATTTTTGACACTTTTAACCCATTTTTGATTCATTTTGCCCCTTTAACATAATTTTTGCAAGATTTTAACACCCTTTGAAACCACTTTTCTTGCATGTTTTGTCCCCTTTGTGCCACTTTTATCCATTTTGCCAATTTTCTTCAATTTTTTTTGCCACTTTTTAATCTCTTTTCATTAAGTTTTGTCACCGATTTTTGCAACTTTAAAACCATTTTTGCCACTTTTAACTCATTTTCAATACTTTTTGCTTGTTTAACCCAATTTTTGCCATTCTTCAACCCATATAAAATGACTTTTCCTGCATGTAGTAACCCATTTGTGCCATTTTCGCCACTTGTCTTCTATTTTTTTGTCACTTTTCTTCTATTTTTTTGTCACTTTTCTTCTATTTTTTTGCCACTTTTTACTCCTTTTCATTACTTTTTCATCCTATTTTCTGTTATTTGTAACCAATTTTTGATACCTTTTTCCCTTTCTTTTCCTCTTTTAGCAATTTTTGCCACACTTTAACCTCTTTTCACCACCTTTCTGCCCCTTTGTGCCACCCCACAACCCATTTTGCCACTTTTTACTCACTTTTGCTACTCTCTTACCACTTTTCACCACTGTCTGTTGGATGGATTTAACAGCTACAGACATTTAAAGCCAGAGGATTCTCTTATAATCTTCTTTTCCTCCTTATCTGAATTTAATGATCTTTCGGGGGCCGGACAGGAAGCTTTGGGGGGCCTGATATGGACCTGGGGCCGCCAGTTGATGATCAGTGTTGTAGAGATTTTATAATGACATTTGAAACTGAACTATGGAGGATCATGCATCTTCACAATGAGCTTTATTAAGCTGTAGGACCATATCTGTATTTCTGGGATCTTGTGTGCACACTGTGTGCTTGGCATGTACAAGGGACACTGATGCCCCTTTTCGACCGCTGATGACATGTGTGGATGCCAAATAAAAGTTTGATATTTTCAGACATTGGCAAGTTAGATTCCACAGATTGGTTTCTCATCTGCAGCTATCTGTCTCCAGTATAGTTCAAAATATGCTTACAGACCTTCTCCAAGACTGGCTGTCACCTGATCCTACTCAGCGGACCAATCAAAGGGCTCCAATTTTTTGCTGTTTTCACACCTAGTGTAATTTTTATGGAAGTTCATGTCAGGTTTTGTGCAGATGTTTCACAGATGCACGGCTATGTGAACAGGGCATTCACTGCATCAGTGCAGAAGTAAAACACTCTTACTGTCTTCTGTGCAAGTTGATAAATGAAAGGAATGAAGACAGACGACACAATTTAGGGAGACACAGAGCACCAAATGTTCCATATGGTTACTAAATTTGACCTACATGTTGCAATAAAAAAATGACTTTTTTAAGTTCTCACACGCTGTATCAGCGTTCACATGTTGGCTGAACAACAACCTGTTTTCAGCGATTTGTTGGACTATAATGGCTGCGCTGCAGGAGGCGGCTGCAGCCTCACACAGACGTACCCTCACATAGACACACATGAACGTTACGTGAGCGGTGTTGTTGCAGCACTTAGAGGTGTGAGCGTCTCCTGCTGTGGGCAGCACTGAGACTCTGATTAGTGCTAATGAAGAGCTGCAGGAGGCGTTCATGGGAGTGTGAGGGGGCGGACACAGATCATTGTGAGATGGCGTGCATGTTAAACTGATGCAATGGGACTAATTACATGTGAAATATGTGCAGGAGCAGTGAAACAATGATTTCTAGGAGCTCACACCAACCTGATCAGTCTGTTCTGACTTTTAACTTCTCACATACAGCAGAGCAACTTGTAGGCTCTTTAGACTCCTGCACTGCCATGTCTGGGCGCTGCTTCTATGTTATAATGAGTCCAAGAAGAGCAAAGGTCCATGCAGGCTGAAGGTCAGAGTGGTTGAAAGTGTGGATAAAAATGGCATCCATAAACTTTAACTTTATAAACTTTAAAACAGGGTATAAACAGAAAATCTGACATCAAATGCAACACTTTTGAAGACCTTTTTCAAAATAAATATTTTCAGACCCCATTGGTGACGCAGTTATGTGCATGTTTCGAGTAAATTCTAAGGTAAAATGTGACAACATAGTAAAGAATATACAGAAAGTTTTTATTATAGCATGCAAATAAAGCTTTCTTTGAGACACTAACACTGCGAACTTAACAGGCTCTGTGCTAGCATTACTCTAGAGCAGTGTTACTCAACCCTGCTCAACCAAAGAGCCAAATCTTTGCAAAATACTTTTGCAAGAGCCACAATCTAAGGGTTGAAAAGTGGCAAAAAAGGGGTTAACAGGGCAATTAAAAAAAAGTAAAAGGTGGAAAAATGGAGAGAAAAGTGGCAAAAAAAAAAAAAAAGTGTGAGAGGTACCAAAAAATGATTTACAGGTGGCAAAAATGGTCAAAAAGTGGCAAAAACTTTGGGAAAAATGACTAAAATGGGCAGAAAGCAGCAAAAATGTGGCAAAAAATGGGAGGAAAAAGTGGCCAAAAAAGGTTTTAAGGTAACAAAAAATGAATTACAGGTGTCAAAAATGGTCAAAAAGTGGCATAACTCTGTGAAAAGTGATTAAATTGGGCAAAAGCAGAAAAAACTGAAGGAAAAGTGACTAAAATGGGCAAAAAAACAGCAAAAATATGGCAAAAAATGGGGAGAAAATGCAGCAAAAAGAGTCAAAGGTAACAAAAAAAATGTTACAGGTAGCAAAAATGGTCAAAAAGTGCCAAAAACTTAGTGAAAAGTGACAAAATGGGCAAAAAAATCCAGCAAAATGGTGGCAAAAAGGGTGAGAAGTATAAAAAAAATAGGGGAAAAAAAATGGCAAAAAGGGTGAGACGTAACAAAAAATAGTTACAGGTGGCTAAAATGGTAAAAAAAAAAAGTGGAATAAAGGGAATGGAGAATAACTGCAAATAGCAAAGAGCAGGATAAAAGTGGAAAACAGGCAAAAATGGACTCAAAGCAGCAATAATAGTTCAAAAGTGGCAAAGAAGGAAAACAGGGAAAAAATTGCAAATCATCATCATAAAGGAGCCACGTGTTGAGTTTCACTGCTGTAGAGAAAAGCTTCACTGCAAAGCTGCTTTTATTTGCAAACATCCTTTTAAATGTTAGAATGAGCCCCAGCCTCAGCTCCAACACCTTTTCCTCCAACCACTCCTCAGACAACTTAGCTTTACCTATCATTTACACACACATATCACTCAATCGCATGGTGAACTTGCTACACAGTAGAGCTTTAAGGCACTGAGAGCTCAACGATGAGCTGGAGAGGCCCAACTTCACTAACTCCTCAGGTGCACGAAGGATGAAAAAGTCCTAGAGGAATCAGACAGCTCCAGCAACTCTTGTAGTTTAGAGAAAAACTTTTTAGACTAATGAAAATAATTTATAGATTAAGTCGTTCTCTGAACTACAAATGTTACTGGAGCTCTCTGTTGGTTCAACGTGCAAGTTCTGAAATTTTTGCAAATATAAAAAGTAAAGTACTAACAGCTAAAGAGTTAAAGACTTTATGATCTTACATTTAAGACTTTAAAAAACTTCTAAAGGCCTTGATTTTTGATTAAAAAAAAGATTGTGACACCCTGCAGACAGCTTGTCAACAGAGAAAGGGAAATTAAGAGCTAAAAATTGACAGTATCAATATAAATTTAACAAGACTAAAAGAAGCTGCACTGACAAAGTTCCAATGTAATTATTAAAACAAAAAAAGAGCTGCAGCTGTAAAAATGAACATGTTGATCATTAAGAAAACTTGTTCACTGGTTAAAAACATTGTTTCAATAGAGAAACAAATTAGATGGCACATAATGTTTAAATATGCTGAACTAGCCATGCACATTTTAAAAAGCAATGATTTTACAGCCTAGTAATTTAGCAGCAGATTCAATTGCAGAAAAATGAACAGAAAAGTGATGGTTTTGCTCTTTTATTTGCAGGCTTTCAAATGTTTAACATCAAAACCTAACGAGTTTTGAAATGCAGCAAAGAGAGACAGGTTCTGATGGATAATGCTTATCAGTTTTATCCAGTTTGGCAGCCTTATTTTGAAATTATAACCAGATTGTATTGCAATCATCATGACCTGGAACCTGAATGCAGAGCCCTGCAGCTGCAAAACTGGCCATAGAAAATTATCTATCATAACTTTGGCAGGTATATTTGTCTAATTCTAGTCAATAATGCCATATCACACTGGTTATCAGACTATTTTTAAACAGAAAGTTCAGATGCACATGCTTTTCTCCAGATATAAAACAAAAAAACAGGCCTTTTCACTGTGAAAATCACTGGCAATGGGCAAGAAATGTACTTGTTGAGTGTATTAATATGAGATGTTATATCTAAATCAGTTAGTCCAAGTATTTCAGGCTTTATCTTTTCAGTTATATACTTAAGTGATCCTAATAAGATCTGGATATTTGAATGTGGTTCATGTGTGTAATCACAGTACATATTTTTGATATGAAATCAGACAAATAGCCTCACTGAGCCCTGAGATTATTGAAACGTCCATGCTGCTGCTCTGTGACGCCTTGAAGGTGAAGATGTGGACCTGTTTGAATCACAGTGAATTAAACTTTCATAAACCTGCTTTTATTCTAAAAACTCCCCGAAGTGATTTAAGTCTGCTCCGAGGAATTGAAATTCATCTGTGACCTCTGATCCTTCTCTCCGTATCTTTGTATCTCTCCTCCACCTGTAAATGAACGGCCACTATTCCCCATCACTCCCACCAAGTCTGTTTCCATGGCGACTTGCCCTTAACCTCCTGCCAGCCTCCCTCCCCGGCGTCGACCCCCTCGCTGCTCTCTGCGCTCCGTGTTGCTCTCAGCCGGGGAAATCAGACTAATAAATAGCTTTATGTTAATCAGGCCGGTGGAGCTGCCAATCTTAATACTGTTATTAAAGTCTGTGGAAATGTCAGAGCGCCATGTTCGCCCCGTGGACCCTCAGCACGAGCTCACTGCAGGAAGTCGCTCTGGCTGTACGGCTCTGTCGCCGCCCTAATCTGAGTCTTTTTATCTGATGTTGCCTTCTGTGTAAATGTTTTCAGGTGTTTTGTTAGAGTTTGTCTAAAATTGTTCCTGACTTTTTGGGTCATTTCAAGCCTCTTATTAAATTGGGCCTAAATTAATGAATCTTAAAATATCATTTTAATGAATTCAAATGACTCTGTTGAATAATTTCTCTGCATTTCATTTGGTGAAGTGTGGAAGTGTATTGACTGATGGTGGATTTCACCACTGCATCCTGTGGGGGTTTCCAGGCCAGCCTAGAACAGTAGCCAACACTCAGAATGTTAACATGCTTCACTAAGACGAGCTACAGTTTAAGCTTGAATTTATTGTCCTTGTTCCAGTAAACAGGCAATGCGGGAGATCTGACTTATTATTTTATCAAATTTAACCTCGATTCATAAAGGTGAAACCATTAAGACACAAGCTCTCATCCTCAAGAGAGACCAGCCAGCAGCATCTTTCTTGAAACGGTTACATCATACATGGCATAGTCCACTAAAGCTGCATGCCCGGGTCCAGCCAAAACAACTATGGCGGATTGCAGGGTTGTGTTCATGCTGCAGAAACTGTGGATCTTATTGTGGCTTTTAGAGCAGAATCTGATGCCCCTTTACCGCCACTGAGAACAGCAGACACCAGATGTTGTGTCTGTGTGGTGCAAATGCAAAAGGTATACACATGCCCCTTAATCTTCTTCTCTCTTTTTGGTGCATTTCCATGGCAGCGTTACAGCGCCACTTACAGGCTAGGCATATATACCAGCATCTTTCAGACGTTTTCAGTGGTTCTGTGCTTACACGGACATCTCCTGAGACGATCCCTTGTTTACAGAAAACGTAAATACACTCCTGATCAATATTTTTAGGGGCTACCTCTAGGCTTTCTTGTTCCATAACCCTCAGGATCTTTCAAGAAATTCAAAATGACTGTCTTACTGCATCTAACCTCAGCAGCGATGGCGTGTTACGTGACCTTGCTTACGCAGCTCAACAATCCGACCGAGTTCAAAGACAGAAAGCTTTATTGTCTTTGCCATCAGGAGGGCGTGATAGAGTCAATACCTGACAGAAAATGACACTGAATCCACATTTTTGCTCAGATTGTGGCTTTTAAAGGCTGTGGTCTTAAACTTTTGAAATTTGTTTTGTTTCTTTTTTTTGCCCTTTGAAGCTTTGCTTAAAACCTTCTTAAGATCCAACAGTGCAAAATGTAAATTCTTGCAATTTTCAACTGGTCTCGAAATTCTGATCAGGAGTGTATAACCTTTAATGTATTTACGTACTTATATATCCCCATGTGGACAAGGCCTTACTCAGACTGACATATCATTCAACTTTTTCCACCTACCTGTAAACGTTCCCCCCGTGCAGTACAAAGGATTGCATTTGAATTTTGGCTGCATTCAAACTGCAGGCCTTAATACTCTTTTCTGATTCTTTAAGTCAAATCTGTTTTTTATTTATTTAATTTTTGGCTGTATACACTGCAGGCAAATTCCAAAATACCAGATATGCCTGAATCTGATATGAAAGTGTCTCATTCAGTGCTGTTCACACTGTCAGAAAAAATCTGATTTGGGTCATTTTAAATCAGTGTTAATTTTGTCAACTAAAACTGTTACTAAAAATATTTGTGGACAGACTGTTTTTCCATGACTAAAACTAAACCAAGACTAACAAAAATAGATCTGTGATGACTAAAACTGACAAAAACTGAGTTTAGTTTCCACCACGATGACTAAAACTAGACTAAAATGTAATGTAGTTTTCGTCTGACATTCAAAATCTGTGATATTTCTCCACTGTGGGTAAATCTGTCAACAAAACCATGCAGCTGTACCTCTTCTTCCTCTCAGCAGTAGAAAGCAGGGACCCCAGGTTTGACAGAGTGCAGAGAACACACTTCTGTGATTTGGTACCAGATTTAGGCAAGAAAATAAATGCTTGGACTAAAAGACTAAAATGTTTTGAGCTTTCATCAACTAAAACTCGACTAAAACAAAAAGGGTAAAAATGATTAAAATGTGACTTAAAACTAAAATTCATTTCATTTAAAGACTAAAACTAAGACTAAAGTTAAAATAGCTGCCAAAATGAACACTGATTTAAATTGCAGTGTGGACGTAGCCTTTGTTTCACTTGTATAATGATGATAAAGACATCCTCTGTTCTGTATTCCCTTATACTCTAAACTGACAGAGCCTAAGTCCTGTCATCTTTCTTATCTTTTATAAATAACTTCATAAGATTTTGATCAGTAATATAAAAATGTGGTCATCAGGATGACTTCTCCTTGATCGTCCAACCTCTCTTCATCAAACCAGAGTCAGCTGACCTCATCACTCTCTAAACTTTCAGAATAACTTCCTGAACATCTCTGACTGATCAAATCATCACCATTCTTTTAAAATCTCACTTCCTGTGATTATTCTGACATTTAAATGTATTTTTAGTTTAGTTTTGTGTATTTATTTATTACCTGCTATTTCTGTTTCCCTCAGGGACCTTATTAGGAATAGACTTACATGTGTTAATAATATTCTGATTTAATGGGGAATTTGAAAAAAATCCATGAATGTGTGAGAGTTGTTGAGTATTTTTGTCAATAATGAGGGTATTTTTTCACATCTTTGACTGCTACTGACACATCAAGGACTAAAATGACAGATTTTCTCTATTCTCTCTCCACATAAATCCAAATAAAATGTTTCTGTGAACATCACACCATCCTTGAAACAAAAAGTAGTAGTCACAGTTTTACTAAAAGCTAAAGACAGGAGAAAGGAACAAATCTCTGCTTTTTCAGATGAGATGGTTAAATCTTAGACATCTCCACAAAGTCTGGTCCTGAGCTCCAGAGTTTTCTTCCTTATAAACTCTCCTCCTCCTCTCTCACAGAGGTGTAACCTTGCTGTTTGAAACCGAGCTCATCATGACTTCTGCTCCTGTAGAGAATTGGTTATCAGAGCACACAGAGACGGTGCAGCTGCTCCTCCATTTTAAATTATATCCTCTGTTTATTGTCTGTGTGTTTACTGACCCTCTGTGTTTCACTGGTCCGGAAAATTCTCCAGTGTCTTCATCTTCAGGATCTATCTTCTTTTGCTTCATCTTTCTTGCCATGTTTCAGATCCTTTCCTGTAACAACCTTGACCATCACGTCTGTTTTAGAGCCTCAAATCTGGGATTATTTATCATTATTTAACAAACTAATCTTGGTGTAGGAGAATAAAAGTGTTTAGAGAATCGCACCAACTCTGAATGATGGAGGTGTAAGATCACCATTACCACAACTTGGCCATGTATATTCTTCTTTTCTTTGAATCAATCAATTCATGCTTTTTAGAGAGACCTAATATGCAAAGTGTGCTCACTTTCTCACAGGCTTCCATATAACTGCACCTTATTCTGAGTCCAGTGTTGTCGCCCCCTACTGGCCGTGCAGGCTGTCAGGAACTTGAGCATGCACTGTAAAAAAAATTACTCCCATCAACGCTACACTTTCGTCTTTCCTTGTGCAGAAGCTCCTTTTGCACTGTCTGTACAGTTTTTTGGGGGTGTGTGTTCAATTAAAACTGCAGCTTCAAAGGAGATCTGAAGAATATTCAGTGGACCAGATTGTTCACCTATACTGGCAAAAATGTCTTAAACTTTAAAAAGTGCTGAGTCATTATGCAGGTTCGTCTTTATTCACTTTTCCTGTGGCACAGCATGCTTTTCTCTGTATGCATTAAGTCACAGACATACATCTCTCTACTGCCCCCTGCAGGCAGTGGTTTGTAATGCACTCACGGGCCACTTTCATAGCATTACAGGTCATGTATTAAAGAGGATACTCGCACATATAAGGAGAGTCATTGAAGGGCCTGAAGAGCAGACCTGTACAGTCTGGATGGAAACATGAGACCAGGAAGAAGCTCCAAACATGCAGAACATTTTAATGAACATTACACATGCTCCTCTCTGAGTGTTTCATTTTTAAATGGTTCTTGAAGCTCAGTACTTCACATTAATGGTTTAACATTTTAATTTTACAGTTGAAGGTCTGCAACTCTCATTGTGCAGAGTGGTAGGGCTGCGTTCTTGCGCCCTCTAGAGGTTGTTTGACATTCCCTATGACACGCAGATGTCAGATGGGTGCAGTGTTAATTTCATCGACTAAAACTGTGAATAAAAATGTTCGGCAACAGCCTTTTTCCATGACAAAAAAACTAGACTAAAACTAACAAAAATAGATCTGTGATGACTAAAACTGACAAAAATTAAGTTTAGTTTTTGTCAAGATGACTAAAACTAGACTAGAATGTACTGTAGCTTTCCTCGAACATTCAAAATCCATGATATTTCTCCACTGTGGGTAAATCTGTCAAAACAATGCATCTGTATCTCCTCTGCTTCTCAGCTGTAGACAGCAGGGACCCCAGGTTAGGCAGAGTGCAGAGAACAGTGTACCATGATTTGGTACCAGATTTAGGCAAAAACAAAATGTTTGGACTAAAAGTAAAGACTATGAACTAAAACTATTAAAATGTTTTTGAGTTTTCGTCGACTAAAACTAGACTAAAACTAAAAGGATAGAAATAGCTAAAATGGGCCAAAAACTAAACTGCATTTCATTTAAAGACTAAAACAAACACTAAAATTAAAAATAGCAGCCAATTAATACTGGATGTGTGCAGGAAGTGAAGAACACCAGTTCTGAATCAATGGGAAAGGGGAAAAGTTAGCACATTAATGCTCTAAATGGTGGTGTAAGTCAGGGGTTCTCAACCTTTTCAGCCTGCGACCCCAACAATAAAGGTGCCAGAGATCAGGGACCCCAACTGTACCTGAAGGTGGCTGAACACAGCCAGGAACATTCAAGAACAGTCATGTGCAGACAAGGCCGTCCATAAGAGGGTAAATGGGAGAGCTTTCCGGGACCCAGCCAAAATGGGGGCTAACAAAATCATGGTCCATTGTTAAGTTACTCTGTGGTATCCATATTTCATATTTAACCTAAATAAAAACCACTCTTTCCAAAGTGACAAATATCTTTTTACTCATTTGTGTAGTGAGGAGTTCTCTTAAAAATATAAATCCATTTTCTTAAAAAAAGAATCAAAATATGTTAATTATAGCAAAATAGGTGGATAAGGTGATGAAATTGGATTTTAAAAGTAGCAGAAATGGGTTAGAAGTGTAAAAAAATTAAAGTAAAAGAGGCAAAAATGGGCATATGAAGTGGTAAAAGTGGCTGAAATGGCTTTAAAGTGGCAAAAAAATTAGTGGAAATTTAGTGAGACAGGATAAAAAAATTAATCTAAACTTGCAAAAAAGGTTAGCTGAAGCAGACATTGGCAGAAATGGGCATAACAAAAAGTGAAATGTAGTTAAAATGGGCATAAAAAGGTGGTAAAGAGGGTTTAATAGTGACAATAAGGGTTCAACAGCACAACAGGCGGAAAGTGACAAGATACAGTTTAAGCAACAATGTGCTTAAATTGGCAGGTTATAATTTGGCAGACTTGGTGTAAAGTGACAACAGTGTCATTTAAAAATATCTGAAGTTGTTTAAAAGCATTTGGAGACCCCCTCTCAGCGATTCGCGACCCCCAATGGGGTCCCGACCCCAACATTGAGAACCCCTGGTGTAAGTGACCAAGATGTGCGGTCCATGAATGAGCCAGCTTTTTATATGAACTACAGGAGCTTCTTTAGTCATTTCCTTCCTTTTTTGAATTTTCCCTTGGCGTATATCATTTATTTATCTTAAGGCCAAACTTGTACCAAATGAAAAGCCTTTTGAGGGCGGCTCTGGGTCTGATGAAGGTGGCGTGCTGTTGAGGCTGTGTGGCCATGCTGTAAGGCAGGTATGATGATGTCTCTGTGTAGGTGGTGAGAGCCGGCATGGAGGGGGATGGCTCAGGGACGCTGTAGATCACTGTTCAGTCCTCTGGAGGTGTCGTGGGACTAACTGGACAAAACGCTGACGACAGAGGGTTCCCACTGACAACCCTGGTGAAGTGCGGGATTCTTACTACCCATCAGTCTGTGCGGTTGACTTGTGGAGGCAAATAGTATTGGATTAGGGATTTCTTCACTGAGCGCTGATCCTCTTTATACGGCACACATGTATCTCGTGTTTTATCCAGAATCTAAGCTGAGAAAAATGATCCTGATCTCTAAAAAAAGACGGACATTGTAGAAATACAAGCAACATCAGGGTTTACCATGCCACTGCAGTCTGGTTTAGTCAAATTGATAGCCTCTCTTCATGCTTTCATAACCTCTTGCCCCCCAACTAGAGTTCTTCACTATAACGTGATGTCATCAGCAAACAATCTATAACCTGCTCTGAGATCAGCTCTGTCAACAACAATGGCGGCGTAGTCAGACTTATCTTTCCCAGGGTAAATGTACAGGTCTGGAGCTACTACATTTCTGTATATAAATGCAAATATTAGGCTAATTATTAACTACACCCGAGGGACATGCAGAGTCAATCTTTGTAATCTTTCAACACAGAAACGCTGACAAAACGCGCTCCAATTTAGGCATCGCCACAGCCATTAACGACAGCAGACCTCGAGAGTAAAATATGTTTAATTTGATCAATAATAGTGTTAGTAGACAGGTAACCAAAATGACCAAAATGACCAAAAAGACTAATTATTACAGTTCTTATTTCAGATATATTCATTATTTTCCTTCTTTTTTGGAGGAAAGTTGAATAAAATATAATTAAATGTTCTTTTTCTCTTCGGTCTAAAGTCTTTTAATTAATCTTGCACATTTGATTGACTGAGCATGGCTCTTAGCAAAATGTCAGCATTTAAATATTCAGCAAACATTACTGGCACATAATTACATTTATATGACAGCAATTAAAAGTTAACCTCAGCGATGCAGGGACAGATGGAGGAGAGAGAGCGGACACAAGGAGAGGAGGAGGTTCTCTTAACTTAATGCACACACTGGCTTTGTTCAGCATGTCGGGGGGGGGGGTCACACTCTGACTGTATTGATTAATTAGTGTTTACTCAGTAATTGCCCAGTGACTGTTTCAGCTCCAGCCCATGGGTGCTATCCTCCTGACATGTGCTACACACACCTACACTCACACGTTTACAGTGTGGCTTAATGAATCAGTATTGGCATGCAGCATGACAGAAACAGCGGAGCGTAAATTGAGATCATGCATCAAATCATAATGAACAAATCAGAGCGTGGACGTGTTATTGCTGCTGCATACTGAATACCATTTCTGTGTTTTTCTACGGATTCTTGTAACAGTAAAGCCGCCGTTATCAGAGCAATCGTTCGGCTGGAGTTAATTCATTTAGGCTTAATTTATTCAAGTCCCACAGAAATCAAGTCTCTCATTTCCAAGGGAGATTAAACCGAGAGAGCCGGAGAGTTCGGGAAGCAATGAGGAGAAAAATGAAGGCAAACAATGGGAGAAGGCACAAACAGATAGTTGGAGAATACAGCCATTTTATCAAGACAATAAAGTCCTAATAAGAAGAATAAAAAGTTAGAGTTTTTGTAGAATTAACTGGAAATATTAGGAGGATAATGTAAATTTGGCAGGGATTAGTCTTAATGTTATTTTGAAGGGGAAATTGCAGGAGTTAAAAGACGAGTGTGGAGCATTAGTGCACTGGGTGTTGGAATAACCAGTGAGGACATGAGGCTGCTGGGAATTTAAGGCAGTGATTCAACTGATCAATGTGAACTTTTGAGCCATATACTTTTGAAAACTTTGTTTTTTGCTGTCAAAGATTAACTGATTTCTTCCCAATCTGAACAGAAAGCCCCGCTGTAAAAACCTTAAAACTCTAAATTTTGGCTTTTTACTGGCACTTTTCTGTGCAGAATCACTTTCTGCCCTCTATTTGGATTTTTCTTTTGCCATATCATCTGAAAACAACCCACAAGGAGACTTCTATTCCAGATTTTGAGGTATTTAAAGCTCAATAAGTTCACTACATTTCTCTGTGCACAGGGATCTCAACGCTCACAAAAGCCTTGATCCCTACGTAGCCATCCTCACAAACAACTTTGTTTGGTTTGTCATTAAAAATTCAAATTTTAGTCCAAGGTTAGAACATTTTTACACCTTTATTAGTTGTTAATTCAATTTTATTTAGACTCTTATTTACTTAAAAAATACTTATAGTGGTTACAAACAATTGAATTAAGTTTTCCAACTCAAATCAACACGTTGTACTAACACAGTTCCTTTGAGTCAAATATATTTACTCTGAAGTTATAACAGCTCAGTTTCACTGTCACATTTATGCTGGATTAACTTATTTCTAATACTGCGGACAATTCTGTTTAAATCCAACATAAAAGAACACGTCTGAGTGTTTTTGTAAAAGCTACATGTTCTTCATCCATTAAAATCTTCCCTTAATTTTATCACTTACTTAAATCTTAATCGTTTATCCCACTCCAGGTAGGACAGTTTTATTTATTTATTTTCTCAATCATGTCTTTATATTTAAGCAGGAGAACTTTTTTCAAGAGTGCCCTGGCCAAGACAGCAGCTTAAGGTGACTGTAAGTGGCAGTAACTGAAAGGTAAACACTGAAGCAGGAAGTCCGTTTCCATGACGATCGGTTTACTCTTGATTGTAGGATGTGATTCCTCCCCACAGGGGGGACTGGTCTAACTGAGTCAGTAACTTCATTCATGGTGCAAAAGTGTATTCTGGACAAACTACAGATTAAGGGATGATCGTCAAACAATTTGAGTAAAGTTACAACAAATTCTTAAAGTGATAGAGTAATTTACACTTAACGCTAAACATTTGTTTTAACTCAGCAAAGTTAAGCTGAAGAGGCTGATTTAGATGTCAACACAACGGTTTTCTAATAACCTTTAATTATTCAGTCTTAAAGTGAAAGACTCAGGGGAGCGTTTGATCAACAACTGCACTTCCAGAGCAAGGTTATAATTGTTTTGGGTTTTTCCTTAGTTTTTATTTCGTTTTTACGATGTGTTTTGCATTTCAGTTTAGTTTTTATTAGTTTTAGTGTTAGTTTTAGTTTTTTGGCAACATCAGATACCTGTGAGGGGCGAGACCCAAAAGGGCTCATCACTTTTCATTTCATTTATTCAATTTTGATGTTTTCATACAACTTAAGACCAAAAACTACAATTGTGTGAAGTCTTCTACAGTTAAATCAGGGGATTTTGTCTAACAATTTTGTCTATAATTTTGTTGTATTTAGGTAAGTTTTCTAAGCACAGAAGTCAGTTTTAGTTCATTTTGGGGGGTTTTGAAAGTTTAGTTTTTATTTAGCTTCAGTTAACTACAATGATTTGTACATTTTTTTGTTTTTTGGTAAGTTTTAGTTCACTACAGTCACTTTGTTCCAGAGAACTCAATATATCTTCCTTATAATGTTTGGATGTATCCCCACTGGTGGGACTTGTCTGAGTCAACAACTTAACTCATGGTGCAAAAGTGTCTAATATCCAAAGGCATTCTGGGAAAACTGCAGATTAAGCAAACACACACAGGCAACCCTGATGCACTTTACCTGAGCTCAGTTCTACATTAAAATAAACTCTCTATGAAATAGATCGCAAAGGTAAACTACCTCTACTAAAGCACAAAACTGGATTAAATTCATGTAAAACATTACATTGCTTTAAAAAACAAACTCCTACACATTGTAGAGAGTAGATCTTGTTGGTTTGGTGTTAGTTTGCCCGTAGGATGGGATGACTGTCAGAGGGTAGACCCAAATAGACAGACATATTATAGTACTGGTACATCCCACTGCACAGCAGGAGGCACCCATGGCTGAATATGCAGATCACAGATTACTGTGGACAGAGTATTTATGTAGCTCTGGCATCCAGTAAATTGTCCTGCGAATGGCTAGCCACCAGTCCAGGGTGTACCCCAATGACAGCTGGGATAGATTCCAGCACCCCGTGACCCCAAATGGGATAAGCAGTGTAGAAAATGAATGGATGGATCCAGAAAGTTACTTTTTTATTGTTGTCAAGACATCCAGTCATCACCTGTATGAGGTCAGTTGGTCACAGACAAAAGCATACTTCCTCTGTTTGTTTTTTCTTTCTTTTTTTTTTTTTCCCACAAAGCTGGGTCTGCGATGAAGAGGGGCACTCCCTTATACTGCCTTATCATTCTTGTAAAATAAGACTTTTTCTACTCATATTGAGCCTTTATTCCCACAGTATTCTCTCAGTCTAGTCATGCATAAATGCTATTTTCCAGCAACAACTGTCACAGTCAGTGTGCTGTGATTGATTATGAGTTTCTCAAGGACAGATAGCATCTGCTCCTGTTTGGTAAAAATAAAAACACGTCTTTTGATGAAATCTGTCAAAGTACATAATCATTTTTTTACATATTGCTAATTTGGCTCTGTAGGTGTTCAGCTTATTGAGAAAAAACTCGAGGCTATTTCTATCATTTAATTGATTTTCTTCTCACAGTTTGAGCTTTGATAAATCCCACTAGACTGAGTCTAACATGGAAAACAAAGAAATCTTAAAGATCGATACTGAGAAACTGAAAAGTTTGCCTGGTAAACACCTTACTTTCCTGACTCTGTTTAAGCTTTCATAAACATAATTATGCATACCACTGAGCATGCTCGCCCATATTAATGCTGAAAACCCTGAAAGTAGCAGAAGGAGAACATAATGTAGTGTATGGCTCAAAGCCACCATGATTGCTCTTATCACACTGTTTTTATATCTTAGTATTCATAGACATGCATGACCAATCGTGTTGACACTGCAGGGCTGTGGGTGCACGTTTCTGCACCAGCGGCGGATTCAGAAAATAATTGGCAGCGGGATTGGGAAGTGAAATGGATTTTGGAGACAGCTATATGTATGACAGTGTGTGTTTGTGAGAGAGAAACAGAGGAGGAGATTTGTCATGCTTACTCTGCTGGCGTGTGTGATATCACACTTGTGTGTTTAAAATGACATGCTGATGTGTTGGCATGCATGTGTTTAGTCTTATTGTGTTTGTGAGGGTTATATAACCAAGACCCCTCACTCCAGCATTATTTTAACTGCATTTCCAACTCCTGCACCCTTTGATTATTGTTAAAATTAGAGAACAGATTAGAAAAGAGTCAACATTTTTGCAGCCTCTGTGACCAGCAGGGGGCGACTCTATTCACTGGGAGAAAAAGAAGAGCTCTCAACCCTTCTAGGAGAATAAAAACAGATCAAACAACAGACTTCACATTAACAAGTTATAGGGCTTCTTAAATGCAGTATGAAGTACAGTCAATATAGATAAGAAAGGTATGCTTAAATATGTGGCCACCAGTGACTGACAAATTGCAAACACAGCTTCAATAAAAATCCAACTTTGGTACAACTCCACTAAAAATGAAGTTATACTGCAGAGGTGGAAAAGTAAACGACTGTTGTACTCAAGTGAAAGGTCTGTTAATCCATTTGAAAATTACTCAAATGGAAGTAAAAAGTGTTTCTAACTCAGTGGATAACTTCACTCATGGTGCAAATGTGACTCAGATCAAAAGCAGCAAATAATCCAGTGGAAACAGGAGCCAAAGAACCCTAGCAGGGATCACTGTACAACAGGCAACATCGAAACACGTCTAGAAACTCTGCCCAAGGGCATGATGGGAAACAACTCTGTCAGATGACTCCAACATTGAAGACCACTTCACTCAGAATAGAGTTCAAATCGACTCTGAAATGTTTAACCCCGAGATATCAGCGCTCCAGTTTTACTGTTTTTGGCTGAGATGTGGAATCATTCTCTCTCTGTGTGCTTCTGTGTAACAGAAGTGGTTAAAACTCCAGTAGAAGTAAAAGTACTTTCAAAAATGTACTCATTAAAGTACAAGTACACAAAAACTACCCAATTACAGTAATCTTTCTACCTACTGCTACACTGGTACCAATTTTAATAACACAGCAACAAAACACTGCTGCTGGGCCTCGCCCTCCTATCTCCAAAATCACCACTTTTCAGGACACGGAGTATGCTGTATTTAAAAAAAACTGTAATAAAAAGTAAAAATCAGCGTCTTTTTGACACTTTTTTTTTCGTTTAAAATGTGTAAAACTCAACATATGTAAATGGTGACCTGTAAGGAAAAAAAAAACATTAAAACAGTAAGTTTTGGCACATCAGCGAAAAGTACAGGTGTCAATCATTAAAATAATGCATGTTGCATTGTTTTAAACATGGTTTAATAAAGTACTGCTGTACCAAGCTTTTTGGCAATACCTCTCAGATGAACTTAGAAGTCAGCTGAAGTCTGCACACTTGTTTTTCACAAGTGCATGCTGTTCAACTCCTGTATTTTGAGCTAGCATGAAAAGAAAACAGCATACAGTAGTATTGGGTGATGCTGCCTGATCCAGACGTGCATTTTTATTTAAAACCATGTGAATGCCTGTTGAAAACATTTCCCCCTAGTTTTTCTTTTCTTTTTTTTTTTTTTAGGTTTGAGATCTTTTAACCAGAGTCTTCCTTTTTCATAACTTCTTTGCATTGCATGTTTTAAGTCCTTAACAAAACAGTGGAGCCTTTTTACCATAGAAGTAGATTAGGTGGTAATGAAGGTCATGCTCACTACTTTTTGATAAAACTCTGTTAAAGCCAAAGTGAGTCAACCTGACTGAAGTCACACGCAGTTCCATGAGTAACAAATGCACCAGACTATATAAGCTTTTTCACTGGTAATTACAGCATGGCTAACCTTGTGCCGGCTCCAAACAGTTAAGAAAGACACAGAAAAATGCCACAGTAAAGTCTTTGAGCACCTCAACATTTTACTACCATGGCAGGGTAAAACAATACTTTTAAAAGGAAGGAAAAACCCATACAAATATGGACGAAGTAGTGTGATGACAAAAACCATGCATTGTAATACACATATATAGTTGTTAGAGGGCCCTATCTGCTTTTGTCATGCACAGTGCAGTACAGTAGCTGATGATATGTGCATCTAGTTTGCAAATCCACTGATAAGAAGAAAATGCAGCCACACAGGTCTACATTTGGTTTTGCCCTGTGTGAACAATAGAGTCCATGTAAGCATGAAAGTAAGCCTGCATTCACGCTGATCCAAGTCTGGATCCTTAATGTGGAACTCCTCTAAAATTGAATTTCAAGTTTGGAATTGTAAATTGTAAAAACGGCCACTATGATTTCTTTATAAAAAAAAAGTTGTAACCATATGTGAAGTGTAGCATCTCATGCACTGATGGGAGACCTTCAACCGTCTAGTCTGGTGTTTTAAACACATCCTGCAGCCTGATTAAATCCATTTGTCTGAGACAGACATAAACTGATACAAGAATAATGCAACGCATACAAATTCAACTATCGGTCCATAATCATGATGCAACATCCGACTGCAGACAGGCAATGTTTTAGTTCTGACACCAGTATTTCATATCAAGTACATCGAGGCTTTCATTACTCAACGTCTGTATAAAATGAACCCGCTCTTGTCTACATTTGCTTTAAAATGAGCTGTGAAGTGGACATCTCTGTCACGTCCTCATAACTGATGGCGCTGATTGGAATAACAATGGAGCAGGAGGCAGATGTGAGGAACAAAAGGACCCTCGCCACCCTGCCTGTATGGAGGAAGCTCTCAGCGAAGATGATGGGGGGAGGGTGTCGGTGGGTGAAGGGTTGTGACCTCTTGGTGTGACTCCTGAGTCATCAGCACACTTAACCCCTCATTTTGATTGACCTCCTGCGTGTACGTGAGCTCCCTGGTGGATGCTGCTGCCGGCCTCTTTAATTCGCTGAGGATGGAGTCACTGAGAATAGAAAGTGTGGATTATTTATGACCGCATTGATTGAGGAGAGAAGCTCCATGTTTGTGTCTAGTGTGTTTGCAGAGTTCCATCAAGCGTGCTGAGATTGAATTGATTCGGCTGATGTAAACATTTTAATGCCTTAACACATTCAGATATTAGCGGAGCTGCCGTGAACAAAATCCTTCACACAAATGCAGGGATTTATGGGAATCTTTTTCATTTTAAAGAGCTTCCCCATGATCTCCTTATGTATTAATGATTAAAATGATTTAGTCTGTATCAATAAATGTGTGCAACTCCTGAGCTGTGAACGAGTTTTTAAGTTTTACTTAAGAAAATAAAAGCTCAAAAATGCTCTAAAGGGGAAACAATGTCTTTAGAAATGATTCACTGAAAATCACACCATTCAGTTCATTTCCACATGTATGCAATACTTGGACAGGCTTCTGAAATCTAACAGGAAACTTTTAATCTAAAAGTAAGAATTAATTTAAACAGCCAGAGTTTGATCTTAGCAGCAAAATGTAAAATTGCTGCCACCAAATGCAAATTTAGCAAAGATCTAGATATATTTAGACACAAATTTAGAACTGAACACTTATTTTTACACAAAGGAGTTTATACCTTTAACTCTCAGATATGCAAATGAGCCAATACGGACAAAAATGTGAAAAAAAAAACATTTAATATATATATATATATTTATATATTGCTCTCCAATTTTTAGGATCGATTAATTCCACCAACATCAGTCCTGTCAAAAGCTACCAAGTATCAGGAAATTTGAGGGATTTTAACTCTTTAAATACCAGATAGGCTACAATAAGTCATGGCTGTTTTAATGAAAAAAATGACAAAAATTATTAAAATTATTATTAAAATCAAATGTCATGTGGCTGTGAGTTTTTTCAAGCATAGTCCTGAATATGTCAGAGATTAGAAACAAACTTGATTTTGATGAATTACTTTTTTTCTAGTCAGATTTAAAACTTTACTCCACAATAAGTCATCTGTGGATGAAACGTCCGTTTACAATAACTGCTCCTAAAAATAGTGCAAACTAATATTTTTCAACTTTTTTTGGCTTGAATCTTTCAGTAATCCTCAGTCCTGATCAAAACTGCCAAATATTGAATTATTTTCAGGGTTTTAACCTTTAAATACCCGTTTGAATACAAGGTGTCACTGTTTATAGGAAACTCCCCCAAAAAACAAAGAGTTGTTTTCTATATCAGACATGAAGGAGGGTGGCTGATTTAATTGTAGTTTTAGATGTGTCAAAAATTATCAACAAAATTAATTTTGATGCATGGTTAGTTTTTTGTCATGTTAGATTTTAACCTTTACTCCCTTATAATTCAATCATGGATAAAAAAATGTCCCATTTACTCCCATTATAATCACATTTCTTAAATGCTGTTCCAGAGTTTTATTACAAACTTACGTTGTCTTGAATTATACCCAATTTGAAAAAAACTTTTTTCTATCTCATCTTGAATGCTTCCTTTCCTAATCACGTTAGATGCATGCCATTTCTGATGAAAAATGAAAAGCATCATCTGAACCAGTGATTTCATCCCAGCACATATGGGTATTATATTCACTACCAGTACTAAAAACATAATTAACATTTCCTTTTTTTGGTGTCGTTTGGAGCGGCACTACATCCACTGTAGAACTACTGAAGTAGTTCAAAGTATTGTGATTGTTTTACAGTTAATTCATTTTGCGATATCTCACATGTTCTCCCACTCCTGTGTGTCTTCTGTTTGCACACTGCTCTGCGGTCTCATGCCCTTATATGGGCATAAAAGGGTGTTTATCTATGCTTACCAGGAGAAATGTACATCTCAAGAACATGTGCAAACAATTCAGCAGTTCAAGAACATGTCATGAATCTTACACAGGATTCTCTAAACAACAAAATAAAGGCAAATCATAGGAAGAGATTGACGAATGAGGCCTGTTGATCTTTTGTTTTCTGCTGATAAATACTGTCAAAGGAGCAGAAACACAACAAAGGCTAAGGAATGTAAGTGTATGTGGTATTTTAACACTTTGGATACCCAGGGAAAGACACGATGAGCCCCTTCCTCATTTGGCTATGATTAATCAAAGTCTTTTTGAGCGGTCTTCTGTCTCCTTGGGTCGTCTACCAGAGGCTGGAGGTCAGGGGGTTCTTCACTGTATCTTATATCTGCTGGAGTAAATTTCCTGGTTTGGGAGTTTCAGCCCTGAGTGTGCTGATCACTGCTGCCTTCACTCCCCTCATCCTCTCTAGCTGGTCTTTTTAAACATCTGTGTGAGACTAGACTTGCTCCAGTAGCCCACTTGTCATCAGGTTGCCCTGGTTCTCCGGCAGCTGACATGGACCTTGTTGACCCAGCTGACATGGACCTTGTTGACCCACCTGACATGGACCTTGTTGAGCCAGCTGACATGGACCTTGTTGAGCCCATATTGGCTCTTGGGTTGGACAGGGTTGAGTGCGTACCGTGATTAAGGACCCAGCTTTAGTGACTTCCAGTTAGTTAAGGGAGCATGAAAGAAAAAAAAAACAAGATGAACAAAACTTCAACTCTTTGAAACATTATCCACCTGAACCTGAATGCCTAAATCTCAAACGTGTACAAAATAATTCTCCTTTATTCCAGTAACTCTGCCGTCTGTGTGCCCACAGCAGGAACAAACCTGCATTATCATAAACTCATCTTCCTGGATTATCCCAACTCTTCCTCCAACAAACAGCCTGAAAATTGAAAGAGCTGATTTTCTAATACCGCCGAGTTATCTTCTCTCCTGATTTCCTCTGCAAACACTCGACTAATCCCAGCTCACATACCACACCTGACGAGCAAATCTATCCGCCGTCTCGTATTTTCCTCACCGTCCTGTCCGCGTGTGCTCAGCACCTGGAGAAATCCTCGTGGTGATGGAGGAAGTTGTCCAAGCAGCTATTAGCATATGCAGAACGGTCCTCTGCTTACAAAGTAGGATCTCTGCCCTTCTGTCTCTCTCCTCCAGCCCCTTTAGGGCTCAGCGTAGCCACAGATGCCGCCTAATTTCCATTCCTGCTCGGTTATGTACATAATTCTGCATATTATCGAGCACACAGTGCAGAGAGAAAAGGAGAAGTAGCCAGGGCACGTTGGTACAGGTCTAGAGACTACGTCACATTTGTTAGTTCATTCAGAGCTCAATTAAACTGAACTTTTGCACATTTTTAGGAGTTTTCATCTTATAAATCAGCTTCTGGCCTCATTCTGAAGCCTGTCTTTACAGATCATGGCACATATGAGGCTGTTAAACATCTGCTGCTTATTACTGTGATGCAAAGAGACGTGTTTGATTTTCTGATGCCCTTACGCTGTTCAAACGACTAAATATTAGTTTAGCTGTTGTTTGTACATTGATAGTTGTAGGTACTTTTTTTCTCACACCTTTCTCTCTTGATTGAGGGACAGACTTTAGGAGGTAAATTTCAGTTGTTATCAAGTTTTCCTCTGGGTTTATTGCCATATTTGATATATCAGATAGATATATTTGATTTTTGTGCTACTGTGATGCCATGAATGCTTTCTCTTTCTGCATGGTGATTCATATGTTAAAGGTCTAAGGTGAAGCGGTTTCTGGTTTACTGTCATCGGGGCTGCTTTAAGGAATGTTGACTTCCTGCCAGATCACAGAAATCGTTGGGGCACTCCAATTCATAAAGATCCAACATACAGAGAACTAAATTTAATGTGCATTTTAACATGTTGTAACTTTGGTTGATGGGACGTTTGAAGGTGATCAGGAAAAGGTTAATTTATGTCCTACATTAGGAATGTAAAAGGATAGGAATGAGGCTTTTGGTCTGCACTCTCGACCAAATGTTAGAATACAACTGGTAATAATGAGGCAGCGTTGTCTTTGAATTTAAAACTTACTTCAGTGTTCCGTTTTTTACATTTTCACCTTAACTTGGAAAATAATTCCCCTTTAAAAATCTGCCTTTAAGTGCTACATTTCTTCTTTATTAATCCAACAAATCTCTCAGTTTCTTCATAGACCTGACCCTAAACTTCTCAGCTTCTTGTAGAATTTGTACATTCTAGCTCAAGCTGAAATATTTCTGTCAAAAGTTGAGTCAAAGCTTGAAGAAAGTTAAAAAGTAAATAAATAAGAACTTTCTGCCAGTACTCCTACTCACTAATCTGAGTGCACTTGAGCCCAAAGTCTGGTTCATTTTGGTCAGCGTGAATGCAAATGAACCCTGACCCAGGTACACCTGGGGAGCTGGTCTTGGGTGCAATTCAAGTAGACTCTGGCACGGATGAGATGTGAATGCAACCGCATTAGGACACGGGACAGAGTGTTGTATCAGCTCTACGACTTCTTTCTATTGTGCAGCAGTTTGTCCACATTTTTCCTCAACAGAAGGCAGAAACCATCAAAATCAAGTCAACAAATGGTCTGTTGTGACTAACTTTACAGATGAACACAAGCTGGTGTCAGTAAGATGAGTCACGACACAGTTTGAAACAATTGGCCTTATGTGAAAGTGCAGCTAAAGGGCTGACGGGTTAAATGATAAAACTAGGGCTGTGAAAAATCAAAATTTTTATCACAATTAATCTCAGGATTTCTGTAGTTAATCATGAACAATCGCATCCTCTTTATAGCATTTAAAAATCCACTATATTTTAAAACTAGATGCATTTCTGATTTTTTTCACTGTCTTAAACCAAGAATGAAACTTTCAGTTTGGACACAGACCTGATTTTGCAGGTAGATCAAAGATTTTAGTGTTAACTTTGTTAGTTACAGACTAAAAAGGAAATAAGTGAATGTTTGATACCACACAAAATTAAATATTAAAAATCAAAAGGTTCGGATGACTTCTGACTTGTCCACAGAGCTGTCTGTGAGTGTTTTTTTTTTTAAGTTGGACCTCATGCACATAAATATGACCATGGGGTCCAACTTACACCACAAGGCCGTCTGTGCCCCAAGTCTGTGAGGTCTTTAAAGCTAATCAGACATCTTGTCAAGAGATTTTGAAAAGCGTCAGAAGAGCCTGAGAAAAATTGTAATTAAAAAAAGCATCCTGGGTTGTAGTAGACCGTGATAAATGTGATTAATCTTTACAAAAAGTCTTACAGTGGAGAGCAATGCAGCAAATAACTCCAGCCAGAGCACCAAAACACAACAAAGAATTTTAGTCAAACTTTCTAAGGAAATGTTGGCACATCTTGTATGACTTGTCACTACAAACCTATCAGTGTTGTTTCTCACTATCATGATCAAGTGTTTTTAATAGGTAGTCTGGACTTGAGCTGGAACAAAGGTTGCAGTGAAACAAAGAAATGTTTGCACTGCTTTAAAATAAAAGCACAAACCCTTGACTTTTTGCTACAAGCCTCTAAGTGGATTTTTTTTTTTTTATATCCAATCAAAGATAACAGCTGTGTGTGAGCGTGTGGCAGCGATGGCTGCAGGGTTTAAAACACAAAGATCTGTTTTTGAATGTTTAGGGAGCATAAATGAACTCAAGAATGAAGGTGAATGACAACTGGTGCAAAAACTGCAGAGGCAGTAGGAAATAAGGAGATTAGGAGTGTAAGTACAGGTAAGAAAGAATTCATAAAAAATAAAAAGAAGACGTGAGATATGTGGCAAGGAACACAAGAAATGTGCTGATATTAAAACCTCTAAATAAAACCGACGCCCTCTTCAAAAGAACCAAGTTTATGGACATTGCGAATGACTTGCTTTATGTCAGAAACATAAAAGCTATCCACAGTGGCCCTGGTTGCAGCTGGGACACCATGCACCATCCTTGTGCACACTAGACAGCTGGTCAGCGCTGTATCTGATCTGAAAATAGCCATAAAAGCCCCGGCAGGAGGGAACAAGCAGGGGTGAGATCACCCAATCCAAAGCAATATTTGCAAATTTTCACATTATTAAACTTAACGTGAATTCTAAATCCTCTCCAAAATGAGGTGGAACCTGTGTTTGGTTAGCACAAGCTCAAATGGTCCATCCGTGCCAGTAGACAGGGGGTGATGATTCAACAGCAGACCCCATGCCGGAGCTCCAGATTGGAGCTTTGAGGTGAAATAGTGTATATAAACTGATCATGGATGCAGCAGGCCTATGTGGATGATGAGGAGGCTCAGTGCGATGGTGGCTGAAGATGATCTGAAGGTAATTGGACTCCTGGACAGACCGCTGAGCAACGTCTGATGTTATTCATCCTCCTCTGGATGGACCGGGGAGGTTTGTTAATGGAGAGATGGAGCGATGAGGTGAAGGAGAAGCCGTGCAGTGACTCAGATCCTTCATTGTCAAGATGCTGTCATACGCAGACACATATAAATTCATAAGGCGTTCCCTGTCTTTTTCAGATTTTCTCTGTATTCACAGAGGGTGGTGAGGCTGTTTATGCAACAGCTCTGCCGATAAATCAAGGTGAAATGAAACAAAATTGAAGTGAGGCAGATAGAGCGAGAGGGCAAATATTGAGTGAGATGGAGGCAGGATAAAGGAATACAAAGGAATAACAGAGAGAGGCAGGAGATTAAAACAGACAAGAGGAGAGAGTGACAGACGGAGAGGAAGATCTCTGAAGCAGCCCAGCAGCAGTTTGTCAAACAGACAAGGAAATACAAACTAGAGTTTTGTCTGCAGAAACAACCGCTTTCTTTCAGTCATGAGAATCAAAACTTTCTGTCTCAGCAACTTTTCTACAAAGCTCTTTTTTCTTTCAGACACTGGATGGAAAAAGTGACAAACTTTGTAGGTCTAAGTAAAATATTTATTCACAAGTTAAAAACCAAAGCTGCTATAACTTTCCTGGATGAGACATCAGTAAGAATGATAAATGTTGACTCCTCATCACCACTGATTTATTTCTCTGTGCTGATGTTAAAAGGACTGGATCAGATCCACCCACAGAGCCTCGGAGCAGAGTCTGATATGAAACTGTTGGTGTATAAAGAGTCATGACCCTCCCCTCCCAGAGTGATGGGTTTGTTTTGGCTGGATGCCCTCAGTGAGGAGGGTTCACATCCCTCCACCTCCATGGTTTGTCTGGCCGGCCTCATTGAGCGCTCCCCCGGTCATCACACATTCTCTTTTTAGCCCACAACAAAGTCCGAGCCACCGCCGCACAGCCAGCTCCAGCCTCGCCGCGGCACTGAGAAAGGTCACATCTAATGATCCGGACGTCACGCTGGCACTGGACACTGCTCTGACGGGACGTACGGCATCCAGAGGTGAAGCAGAGCAGTGGCCTGTGAGTCTGCTGACTTTGAATTAGGGGGCATCACAGTTCAACAACTTCCTCTGATACGTGTGCCTTTCTTACAGAGGCTGTGTTAAAGTTGGTCAAATTTAACAGCACCGACAAAAACATCACAGGATGTTTAACCACTCCATTCAAGCTGCTGGTGAGCGCCAGGCCTCCATGTTTGCCCCCCCTTTAGGAGCAAGAGCCCCTTTTAATTCACTGTGTTTGCAGCAGTGTGCAAATAAAGCAGTGCTAATTGAATGAAAAGCTGATTTGAAGTGACAAAGATTGTGCATGCAGCTCTGCTTCTGTGCAAATAAAATCAGTTTGGATGCTTTGGGGGGTTAAACTCTTCATCGGATTTGCATATTGAAATATTTAGAAGTAATTAAGTGGGAAATATGCAAACACGCATACACACAGAGACACACACGCGTGTCGTTAATGACTCTCTGGCAGATTTACGGTGAATGGAGCAAAGGGGAGACTACTTGACCTCCATGGAGGGACAAATGGACGCATTAGTGCCCATAAATTACAATACGTACACACAATTACACGGCACAGCGGCACACTGCCAACTCCAGCTGTCTCAACGCACAGACCTCTCTATATAAATATATATAGAGATGTATGTGTGTGTGGCACTCTCACACACAGAAAAACGTGCCACAACTCTGACTTACAGCGTCAGAACTAAATCTATTTGCACTATAAAATAAAGGATTATATAGACAGGCTTGTAAGATTGACTTGACCTGACGTAGGGTGGAGAAATACGTCAAATTTTAGGATATCATGATATATTTTCAAACACGGTACAGGATAAGATATCATTAACATTGGCTTGTTACTACTGAGGGAATAGTTTCCAGGCCTCATGCAGACAGATATTATGCTCATCTGGCACAAGATTTCAAATCATTACTTTCTTTTTCTGTTAATGTATTTAGGAGTATTAGTATTAGTTGAAATAAACAAATGATAAATCTCTTTGTTGTTGTCTTGGATACCCAGTACTTGGCTGGAAAGCTCCAACACACTGTAAATCACCCAAAAACTTTTGCAACATTTCTGTATTTTGTCAAATTTTCCGTGCTCTTATAGGCCTTATGTGACAAGATGATTAAAAATCTCCATTATATTATTGTAAGTACAGCAACTATTATGTCTAATTGTATTTTTATCCAATAGAGAGAGAGAGAGCTCTGCCTCAACTGCACAAATACATTGGCAAAATTGAAAGAATGTGCAGAGCTTGCAGAAACACTTTTCTTATTGCCGACATATTTGTGCAATTTAGAAAGAACTCTCTCTTTCTTCTGATCAAAGTATGACTAGGGATTATTAAGTGGTGCTAACCAGCAGATTTCAGACGCAGGACCACACCTCTCTCATGCCTCTCTCTGGGTTTACATAAACTCAACCCCAACCATGTCCCCCCTTTAGCCCCCCTACCCCATAGGGCCCTCAGGGGGTCCATCAGGCCTGGGAGCTAGTGTGGCTCCCCTAAGCCTCCCCAAATGAATGTCAGCAAGCAATTCACATCACTGACACAAAAGAATCATACCAATCTCATTATTGAACGAACGTCCAATTCATCCTGATGATGATGTTGTCCTTGCTGGTGAAGCTTCTGTAGGGGGGGGCTGAGGCTCAGTTGGCAACATCTGAAAGTGACGAACGCCACTAGACGTTGTCTCCCTGCAGCCACCACTGCTCCTTAATGTCTCATTTCACTTTAAAAACTCACAGACACGGACAAGTCAGCACCTTTTCATATCAAACATTTGCCTTTCACTGGTCTTTTATTTCCATTTCAATCTGTAACAATTACATTTTTCTGTGCTTAAGTTCATGCTGTATTCTTCAATCTGACCATCTTTCAAAATAAAAGCATGTCTGTAACAAGAAGTCAATTACCTTTGGTATATATAAAAAAAGTTTCAAATGCAAAACAGCAAAAAGAATTTGCAAAAATTGCAATTTATTACAAAATTTCTTAGTTGAGCTGCAATTGAAAATTGCTTTTATAATCTAATGGCAGCACTTTTTGCAGTCAGATGAATTTAGAAGTGCTATTCAAGCTAAAGTCTACTTAAAATGTACTCTTAGATACCACTGATGATTAAAATAGTGGAGATTTGATGAGATATAAACATGTAAGAATAAAGAAACATTTGGGAGCGAAGCAAATGTTGCAAAAGTTTTTGCAGAATTTTGACAGTGTGCAGGGGTTTTGTTGCCACAATATTAAATTCATATTAATATGTTGTAAATTTTTTCTACAATCATATCAAAGTTTTTAATTCTGCTATTTTGACAACAACTTTTATGGTCTTTACAGGAATAAATACCATAATACAATACCATAGCTATATCTGGACCAGACGCCCAGTCCTATGCTGGAGATTTATTGATTACCCAGCAGTCAGTCTAATGAGGCCTTTTGCATCTTTTTTGCATCCGTTTAAAAAACAAAGAGCAACTCCATCCACGCTTCTTTTAATGACGCCGTATTCAGCATATTTCTACGTCGATTCCCTTGGTCAGCACCTTCCTCAGAGCTCGGTTTGTTTCGGAGCACCTGGTCCCAAAGGAGCAGGTGTCTGAACGCCTATTGACCCTACAGATACACTTCACTCTCTCTTATGGATTATGAATGTATCTCCACATCTAGAAGTCACATCCTGAGCTCAAATGAGACGATGAGATGTGTAGGCAGAGAGATGGAGGAGATAATTGGGCTCTCGTTTCTGCAGCAGCTGTATTTAAAGCACTTTTAAAACACAAGAAACCTTTAGGCTCGTAGTAATGATTTTCAACAAATTTCTCCTCTCACGTGTTCCTTTTATACGAGGCTGTTTTTGTTTCTCAGAAGTAATGATGTCAATTAACTGATTCACAGCATCAGTGTCTATAAATAGGCCAATTAGAGCTGCACAGTCAAACTGTCGATATATTCATGAGCATTTAATACGCATTTCTTTGATTTCTTTTCATTCAAAGGATTTAAGATATTTTTTCCCAATCATGTCTCTTCAAAAAGTTCTCAGTGCTATTAATCATCATTCATCTGGCAGGTTTGCTGAGTATATTCAGCTAATATAGCTCACATCGTCTGTTGTATAGCTGTAGTTTAAGAGGGACATATCGAAACAGGTAGAAGACTTTTTAAAGGTCAAAATTAAGAGCTGGTTCCAAAGCTGGTTATGTATAACATTCCATGCACTAAAAACCAGTCTGCATTACCGGGGTCAGTATGATTAGGACTGCAGCCTCACCTACCACCTGCCATACAGAGTTCCAGCCCTCCATGCCTAACCCTGCAGGGGCTGGGTTTTCTAAAAAACAGCCTATGGCTATTTTTGCCATGCAAAATAAAGACATTTTAATTCCACACAGATCCTTCAGTGTGTCTTGTTTTGCATTTAAAGTTTAGTTGCAGCTTGAATTTTTTATTGAACTTCTTCTTCACAAGTTAATAGATTCCTTGCAGACGATGCCACGCTACAGCAGAGAACTCCAGATGGGGGGCAGGAAGGGATTTCTGCACAGAGAAGCGCTACCAAAATGCCAAAGTTGTGTGCTATTTACAACTGCACCAACCATTCGAACTGCAAAAATGAGAACTCTTTAACTGTTTGTGTCCTAAAGTAGTGAAACATTCAGGAGAGAATAAAGGCCATCATCTTCAGCCTGGTCGAGTGTGCATATAAGCTCCATTTCCACAAAGTGGTCTAACCTTGTTCCTGTACAGTTTGGCACATTAAACTCTGATGTGTTTCCTCTGGCCAGCCTCCCTCGTTGTGATGGGAAATCCATCTCTTTTAAGAGATCTGGATCATTTAGCATTGCTCAGTAGTAAGAGTAAGGGCTCCATAATGGCTCTCTCTTTGGCACCAGTTTGGCTTTTTAATTGTTTATTAAATAACAACAAAAATGGAGAAAAGAAAACTGGCACTCAAATGGTAGCTAGCTACTGTAGCTAACATAAAAGAGCCGTTTAGTAGAACATACTTTTTCATGAACGACACGTCATTCATGGTTGCTAACCTCACAAGCTTTGGTCTTTATTTGTCTTATTTTGTCTTTATTTGCTCTATAATATATTAGCATTTCCATTAACTCTCTGAGATCAACATTGTCTGCACACATCAAGACACAAGTTAAATAACTTTTTAACCATTAGTTGTAGTCTTCTTTCATTCTGCTGTTGTGCTGTTCTAATGATGCTATCCATGCTTCTGTAGCCACTAAAGAAGCTTTTCTAGTGAGCCTGGAAGTTGAGTGACTTTCCAGGATCTTCAAAGATTGAATCCACACCTATAACTCTAAGGTTGAATGTCTTTTAATACATTTTAAGTTAATTTTGGATGGTTCTGCTGCTAGCTTAGCATGCTACCCAATGCTATGTGAGGAGCTGTGACAGCCAGTGGCAGGCTGTCCTGTTGTTGTGCTACACTTTGCCAAGTTGCACATTTTAGCTCATGGAGATGGCCTAATTAGCTCACAACACACACATACAGAGAGAGAGAGAGAGCCTGTGATGTGGCCCTCTGTGTCACTGCAGACAGGAACTGATTTTACTAATGGCTAACAAAAACTCAGCCAATATAGATAAACACAAGGACTTGTATTATTTCCTTTAAGTTGTCTTTTGTCTTTATAGTCTACTAACTTTATTAAAAACTCAAGTGACATTACTTTATCCCACATACTCTTAAAGCCCAGACTGTCCTGACAAAAGACTGTTTAGAGCAATGTTTCTCAACCCTACTCAACCAAAGAGCCAAATTGTTAAAAATACATTTGCAAGAGCCACAATCTAAATGGGGAAAAGTGGCAAAAACAGCTTGAAGTAGCAATAAAAATTGGTTAAAGGTGGAAAAAATGGTCCTAAGTGGCAAAAACGTGGCAAATAAATGAGAGAAAAGTGACCAAAATGGGCAAAAAGCTGTAAAGAGTGGCAAAATAGTGCAAAAAAATAGGAAACAAGTGGTATTTAATGGCAAAAGGTAGCTTAAATGGGCAAAAAGTGGTGAAAATTGGTGAAAAGGGCAAAAATGGGATAAAAGTGGCAAAAATGGGAAAAAAGGGGCAAAAAGAATTGGCAAAAAGGGGTACTTAATGGCAAAATGCAGCATAAATGGGCAAAAAGTGGCAAAAAATTGTAAAAGAGGGCAAAATGGGGAAAAAGTGTAAAAAAGAAGTGGCAAAAATGGGCAAAAGAGTAGGGAAAAAGTGGTATACAATGGCAAAGGTAGCTTAATTTGGTGAAAAGTGGCAAAAAATGGTGAAAAAGGGAAAAAATGGGATAAATGTGGCAAAAAATGGGACAATTAATTTTGACAGTTCAAGCCTTCTGTATAAGTCTGCTAAACAAACTGATTAATGTGATTCATTTCTGAGGTGAAAGTTTTCCTTTTCTAAGGTTTTCTGGGGGAATAATATTTCAAATTAAGACATAAAAGAGCCACAAATAATCACAGAAGAGCCACATGTGGCTCAAGAGCCACATGTTGAGTATCAGTGGTTTAGAGCTTGACTGTGCATCACAGCGTTGATGTTTTTCAGGCTTTTAAGTCAACAAGTCCAGGGGAGACAAAATGGTTAAAATTAAGGCACAGCTAACATCCCCTTGATCTAGATGGTAGAAGGTCTGTAGGACTAAGTTATATGTGATAATGTCTGCCTCTACATCAGGTAAATTGGTTAAACTGCAGGTAAAAATCTTGTTTTGTAAAGTGTGGGGATCATACTCTATGTATGTAGAAATTTGATAACGATGATAAATGCAGCATAGGGGCACGTTTAGAGCCTTAATGCACTTACTTTCCTCCATTTTCATTCATTCTTAACCAGATTTCTTCACTCTGCCACCATTTGTTATTTAGAGGTCATCAGGATCATGTGACTGCAAAAAATGTCCATCAGGATGATTTTTTAAAAGGGATACCTGGTCTGATATGGACTCCATAAGGAGGTCAGCCCATGTATGGATGCAGAAACTTGAGAATTTTAATGCCTACTAAGGTTGTACTAATTTCTGGAAAAAAGAGGTGAGGAGTCACGTCCTGACTATGAAGGATTTTTCAGAAATACTTTCAAAGGAGTTCTCTCCAGACTCAAAAAGGCATGTTTGTGTTTTTCTGGCATGGCCTATATGTGTCAAGATTTGTTTTTTAAGGCCTAAATGACCGTGCCATCAAAATAAAATGTTTTAACTGTTGAAGCGAGTGTATTTGAGTTTCGCTTGTTTAAATCGGTGGAAGCTTTTGCTTTAAACCCTTGGATTTTTGATCACTGGAAGACCCAGAGTTAAAAACTTGCGTTTGGAATGCAAAAAAAGTACAACGAGGTGCTAACGGACATCCATGAACTCCTTTTGGTGTTGTCATACTGTATGTGGCTCATGTATTATGAACACATGAATATTATTGAAGACGAAGACCAAAAACTGAACGCTAAACTGGTGAGTAAATGGGTTAGATGGAAAAGTTAGATTCTCATCGCACTGCCCTAAAATCTAACTCTACCATCTTTTCTTTCTGATCATAAACGTGTCCTTTGCTCAGTGTGATCTAAAAGAAGGGATACGACGATCCTCTTATAGATCTGATGGATAAACTTAAACCCGTCCTCCCCTGCAGTCCTCTACAGAGCTGTGTTTGAGTGAATTGTCCATTATTTCCCAAATTGGTTATCGGGCAGCATTGATTTTCCCATTGAGCCTCCCTCTGAGCTCCTGCTCGACCCGCACAAGCTGTCCGCCCACCGCCCCGCTATTGAGCTTCTCGCCTGGATACCCACGGTTTGACTGTCAGCCCCCCAGCAGTGATGAATCAGCACATAATGGCTGCACGTATATATATCTCTATTATGGCTGAAAATACATAAAAATATGTCTGACATCAATCTAAATCAGTGCAGGGACGCTGAAGGAGTTTTTGTTTGTGTTGAAAAGAAGCATTGATTTCTGCAGCAGCTGGAAACACAGATACCAGTGTTGGACTTTATTCTCTCCATGTAGGCGATCCATTTCCTTCACAGCAGATTAGAATAGAGAGAGCTGATTTACTTTATCTCATTGATCACTCATTAGTGGATCTACACTCCCCCAGTCTTCATTCACACTCCCTGAAAGTATCGACATCACCTAAAGGTGGTCAGGAGCAGGATCGGTGTCAGGAGGGGAAACGTGAAAGAATATGAAGGTGGAAGAACACCAGGCACGTCCGTCTATCAGCCGATCTGTCTGTGTTTCTCTGCAGCAGATAGATTCCTCTCAATAGATTCATTGTACTGACTGTATAGATCCTGTGACTCAATCTGCACTCCATTAGAGGTGTCGGATGAGAGGACGGATGACAATAAGAGAGAGAAATAGGAGTGTGAGGGCAGTGAGCAAGGAGCTATAAAGTCAGCTCTATCGACGCAGTGTGAAGCCGGTTATCAGTGAGGGAGAGAAAATCTACCCTTACGCCCATGTCCTCTCATCAAAAGGCAAACCTGACTCCCCTCTGTGGCAAAATGCACACCAATTACTGTACCTACACACATCCACACTGCAGCATGAGGAGGGAACACAGCAACCCAGAGCGCTTACTTTTAACCAGTGGACACAAGCAGAGAGGAGGCTCAATGTGTTAGGAACAAGATCCGAATAAAGATCAGAGATGAAGAGAGGAGATAGGGGAAGGAATAAAGACACAGGAGAGAGTAAGAAAGGTTTAAGGGAAGGTAGAAAAATGTAGACAGGCTAGAAAGCCAAAGGGGCAGAAAGAAAGACAGGCAGAGAAGCAAAACAAAGATAGAGAAAGATGTTAAGAAAAGAAAGAGCATAAAACAAAAGACAGAAAGAAAGGCTCAATCCCAGCACACCCCTCACCTTTACCACTTGGCTAAATCTCCATGTTTTGCATGCATTTTGAGGGTTAGGGCTGCAGAGCTTAGCACTGTTGTCTCTCTGAAAGAAAGTTCAGGCCCCTTCTGTGCAGAATTTGCACATTATCCTAATTGCATGAGGGGGTTCTCTCAGGGTGCTTCACCTTCCCCGCACAGAACAAAAACAAGATTGTTAGGTTAATAGGTGACTCTAAATTGCCCGTATGTGTGAGTCTGAGCATGCCTGGTTGCTTGTCTCTATATGTCAGCCCTGTGAATGGCGACTAGTCCAGGGTGTACCCCGCCTCCCATGCAATGACAGGCACCCTGAAAGGGATGTTTAGGGGTAAGGGTGTCCTTCCCAGGGTTATTATAGTTCACTTAAAGTAAGATGTAAAAAATCATTTTAGTTAACTGAAACCAAATTAAAACTAAGCTTTACCACAAAAATGAAAACTAACTACTGTATGGTGCGCTTACAAAACTAACACGAAATAAAAATGGAGACAAAATATCCTTAGTTTTAGTCTTTGACACAACCAAACTGACTGGCACCTACACCCAAGTCAGGGGAGTGTAAAATGGCCTGATCTGATTGGTTAAGACTTCACACAGTGGTAGTTTTATGTCTGGAGTTGTGTTCAGACATCGTCATTAAATAAATAAACGATAGGTGAAGATTAGCCTGTTTATACAGTGCTTAACAAATTTATTAGACCACCCTAACCAAAGTAAGGTTAATGCCACAGCTGCCCTAAATTAACAGCATTGGTAATTACCCAAGTCATTTTTTATGTTTCTGCAATGGTTAATACACCAATATGTAGAAGCTCTTTAACCCAAATGATATTTTAATGCTAAAATAGAATTATTATTGTTATCCATGAATTTTCAAATTTACTGATTTGCAAAAAAAAACTGAAAACATAGTAAAGCACATTAACAATTCTTGATTAATATGTCAAATTATAGTTATTTACTTGCATTCCTGAACAGAAACATTAGTTTTAGTGGTTGAATGTTATGCTTGATTCATTTCTGACTTCTCACAGAAGTCCAGTGAGCCGGCTCAAATTTGGGTGAATTCAGTTTGAAATTCCTCATTCCTGTTCAAAATGGTAAAACGTGGAGGGTTCACTGAAAATGAAAGAGTCCGCATTAAAGCACTTCATGATGCTGGATGGTCTCTGAGACAAATATGACAGGTGGTCTAATAAATTTGTTAAGCACTGTATATTTTTAAAAATGTATCACGCTCACTCAGCCCGGACATCTATCCATAAAAAACTAAAACTAACACTAAAACTAATAAAAAACAAAGCATTTTAGCTAAATAAAAACTAAACTAAACTAAGAAACCGGCAGTCAAAACTAATAAACACTAAACTGAAGTTGAAAACAGAAAGTAAAAATTAAAAAAAAATAGAAACTAATGAAAAATCCAAAACCATTATAACCTTGGTTCTTCCCATAGACATGGTGACGTCTTCTTACCTGCATTTATCTGAAATTATTCCACAATTTTTAAACACAGCTTTTCCAAGATTGTTGAACCTCTGCCCATCTTTACTTCTAAGAGACTTTTCCTCTCTAACATGCTCCTTTTATACCCAGTCATGTGACTGACCTGTTGCCAATTAACCTAATTAGTTGCAAAATGCTCCTGAAGCAGTTTTATATCAGTACTATTAACTTTTTCAGCCTTTTGTTGTCCGTCCCTACTTTTTTGAGATATGTTGCTACCATTAGATTGGATAGAAAAATGTCTCAGTTTCATTATATGATATGTTATTTATTTTCTATTGTGAATAAAATACAAGTTTATGAGATTTGACAATCATTGAATTCTGCTTTTGTTTACATTTTGCACAGTGTCCCAGCTTTTTTGGAACTTTGGTTGTAATTTTCAGACGTGTACCTTATATTTGATGCATACCTGTTATTACTATATCTTATGGCCACATAAAGCAAGAAGCAATTCCCTCATGGGTTAACTGTCAGTCGTTCTTCCTCATTACATATAAATAAAACAGATAATCCACCTATCCCATTCTTCTTTATCTACAACTGCACTTTCACAACCCATCAGGCAGTAGTTCTGATTTTCTAAAGAAAACACAGATATTCAGGGTGACACACAGGTTAGTATCCATGCAAAATAGATTTTGGTCTTCATAAATTCACAAAACTCTGAGCATGTCTAAATGATTCTACTCTGATTAAATGTTAGATTCATGTAATCTGGTCACTCTGTTTATGCTGCATGTAAACAGTGAAGTTGTAATCCCAGTCAGAATTATTTTAAACTGAAGACATGTTGCACATGTAAACATAGCTAGTGTTACAGTACAAACTCCGTACTGTCTGCATCCTGTGAGTTGTTCATGTGTGTTTCATTGCTCTGCACTGACATGCAGACAAAGCTGGGGTCCTCATTAAAGCAGATGTGAAGGTGATCTGTCGACTTAATTCTGCACAGACATTCAACCATGTCCACATACGCTCTGCACATACAGGTCTGTGGTTTTAGAGCACAGCCCTGCAGGGACGTCTCATTAAAGCATGGTAATAACCCTCTGCAGACACAGTAAAAACCAAACAACCATAAACCCAAACACGGAAGACTGTGAGAGAGCTCCATCCATGAGCAGGAGGAAGAGGAGGAGAGAGCAGAGCCCAGTGGCAAAAGTTAAGGGGATGTGACAGCTTCGGTCTGCGGAGGCTGACAGCAGACAGCTTCATTTAACACAGGGCTGAAGAACGGAGCGTGTGATTGGTTAATACTGTTTCTGTGACACTTTCTACTCACAGACCACAAAACACTCTGACAGCCGTGTGATCGCTGCTACACGGACTATTTTCTGACAGAAATCTTCACAGGGATTTACCCTGACATGCATCAGTTTAAGGTTTATTTCTCAAGGACACAAGTCTGCGGAAGCGTGATTAAGAAGTTTACAATCTAAGGATGATTCTGCACATTTTCAAGTTTTCAGTCACTTTCAGTCTCTTCATTTTACTCCCAGGATTTTAGGAAAAATCAATCCTGAAACACTTGGGCTTAATCCAGTAATCATTCTCATTATTTCTACCGTGAAGCATCTGGTTTAAAACATTTGGACCAGCATTTCTTGTTTAAAAAAGGCTGCAGAAAGATTCTCTGATCCAAGGCATGCACAGTATATGAAATACATACATATTTATGCAGCCATCCATGCTGATATTTGCAAGCTCATGTAAGCCAACTACAGAACTGATCTGGTAGGGTTGCCAACTCTCCCTATAAGCCAGGACATCCCGTATTTTCAGCTAAATTTGTTTGCCTGTAGCAGGACGCCTCTTGTCCCATATATTGACATTATTTCCACAAGACTTCATTTTAATGATCCTATAGATCAGAACATCAGACAGCCACAGGCCCATCATGCAATACTCACGTCAATCATGTGACTGCTGTCACCCACTCACAGTCCCCCGCTTATTTACCAAAGCACCAAAAGCCTCAAATCCTGCTGAACTAAGGCTTTATTTATGGAAACAGATATGGGTAAAAATGCATAAACCTGCAAAAAATGAGTTTGCAGGTCTAAGACATTCTAAGTGATGAAGACATGGATTAAGCAGGTGGGTTTTCTGCAGGAAAGGAGCTTTAATGGGCAATGGAGGTGAGCATGAGCATGCTGCAAATGAAAGCCGAGTAAGCAAAAGGTTCAAGTAATATTGGTGCTTTTTTGCAGCACAAAACTGAGCTTTAAATTTGCATTACATGTGACTCGTCAGGTTTGGCTTTTCTCTGGCTGTGCAAAAGGACAGAAGATCAAAATCCAGATTTTGTTATTTAATCGTAAGTATGCAACCTTTGAGAGTTATTTCCAGTATTCCAATACCCAAAACTTCACATTCAAAAGAGAAATGATCATCTTGGAACACCTCAGAGTCCCTTTCTTGACCTCTGACAGTCCCTAGACTCCACTAAGTAGCTCTCTAATAACCTTAAAATAAATGATGAGCTAAACCAGAGTCAGGTGCAGATCTGTTTTATAAGTCTCACTTTAGAGGCCTTTAGGGAGTAAAGAGAGGCTTATTCATTAACTTAAATGATATATTCACACATTATACCCACACCACTGTGGCACAGAGCTCTAAAGAAAACATTGTGGCCCCAATCATTACGTCATCATTTGGTACTGATAAAGTTGCTGAGTTATATTTATGCTTTTTTGTTGATATGCATGGCCAAAATTTGCAAAAAACAATCCTACCTGCTGACACAGATAATGAACCTTTTAAATGATCAATTAATACTTAAGTTATAACAATTAAGTGAATAAGCAAAGATTCCAGTGCAAGAAAAAAGGGCATTTTAAAATAAAATCCTTGCTTTATCACTCAAAACTCAAGGTTTTCCTCTGCACATATCATGTCACTGATGTGGGAAATATTGCTTTATTATAGGCGATATCTTACAAATTCGTTCTTCTTTGATGAGATATAACAAGAGTTCCAAGAAGGTGAAGACAAAGCAACACCTGGAGAACAACATGCACCTCAGCTGTGCTTCCTTAGAGTGTTTAAATCATTGCATTGGAAGTATTACTGAATTTTTTTTTTATATTTGCATCAATATTGGAGCAACTTTACCAACAGTACTGCTGTCTGATTTCTAACTTTCACTCATCTCACATCAGATTTATTCTCATGACAGCTCTACTTTTAATCTCTGCTTGGTTCAACTCCACATTTGCATCACAATCCAACAGAAACATTTTTTCAATCACTCTTAGTTCCTTCATTTTACTCCAAGGATTTGTGAGAACTCAGTTCTTAAATTCTAAGGCTCAATCCAACAATAAATCTTATTATTTTTCCCAAAATGCATCTGGTTCAAGAGCACTAGGTCTGACATTTACTGTACAAGAATTATTCATCATCAAAGATAGACCAGATTTTTTCAGATATATGCCAACATTTCTTAATCCATTTATGCTAAAATCAATGCCAATCAATGTGCATACTCTTTATTATATAAAAGTCCACAATCAGCAGAAATTTTGCTATTTTCTGATACAGAAAATGAGCTTTTCAGCAACTGTCTGTGGATACCAATGTGCTGATAGTATCATATACCCCTATCAGAGAAAATGACTTATTTCATGATGATTCCAATGACGGGGGGTTACAAATCCACCTGGACTAACTTGGATTGTTGTGGAGGAAAAAATGTGTGGAAAAAAAGAGTTGAAACAGTTCTACCTCTGTAAATTTTAACTTTTACATTGGTTGAATCTCTGATTTCACTGATGTTCAAAATCTTGCTTAATAGTTGACAGTATTTCATAAAGTTTGTTTCTTTTTTGCTGAGTTAGATCACAGGAGATGCAAACAAAATTTATGTTTGGGGGAACAAAGTACACCTTTAGAGGAATAGTTTCCTCAGAAATCAAGTGCATTTTTCTCCACAGTTATCAAATAATCATAAGGATGCAGAACTGAAGAGGATTCCTCAATACTGGCATCGATAGTGGAGCAACTCTCACAACAGATCTGCAGTCTGACTTCCAGCCTTCATTCATCCCCAGTCATCTCACATCAGCTTCACTCATGACAACTCTACTGTCAGTCTCTGCTTGGCTTGACTCCACATTTCCATCACAAAAGACCTCTGCTTTTTAAGACATCCAGCAGGAAAAGAGGGGTTAAAGGTAGGATGGAGAGGCTGGTCTACTTACCGTTGAAGCTGGTGAAGTTCCCCCAGTCGAGCAGGGAGCTGTTGAAGGCGGGCAGGGAGCCGTTGTAGAACAGATCTGTGCCGTTGGACGGGTTCCTGATGGTGTCAGTGAACAGATTCATCTGCAGCAGGGTCTTGATCAGATAGCGCAGCATCTTGCCGCACTGAGAGACCCACTCTCCTCTCTGAAAGGTCTCCCTGTCACTCACTTATCTGTCCTTTTAAAGGTAGGATCTGTCCGTTTAAAGGCAGGGGTCTCTCCAGTGATGTATCTCCTTTAGTTGGTTCACAAGAGTTGAAGAAAAGTAGATCCCAATGTCTCTATAAAAAAGTTCAGTATTGTAGAAAAAGTGAGTAAAAGGAATCAAAGTTGGATTCCTGAGTTGTTTCTAGACGTCAGGCCGTGTCGGTGGGGGGGCCCCTGGCTGAGATCCCCACTATCGGATTGTTCTTCTCTCCTTGTTCCTTTTGTTCTGCGATCACATAACTTCACACGCTGTCTGCCACCACACAAAACCAGCCTCTCGCCTCTCCGTGTAAAAGAATCCAGCAATGTGAGGATGATGACCCCCTCGGATGTGGCGCTCTCCTCTCTCCCCTCCCCTCCCTCTGGCTCCTCCTGTGTCCCTCCCTCTCTCTCCCCCCTCCTCTCTCTCCTCCCTCCCTCTCGCTCTCTCTTTCTGTGTGATGGGGTCCCGGGGGTCCGGAGGAGAGAGAGAGAGAGCAGGTGCTGTTGGCAATAAATGTTTAATTATTAGATTAATAATCATCCCAGGAGGCTCTGAATTTAGGGGCAGAGAGAGAAAACAGACTCACTGTCACTGTCATAGACGACAAAGACCAGCTCATATACATGAATGTACACATACAGTATGAGCAGCATAAACAAATGTGACAAGCTGAGCTCCTGCTGTGTCATTGTGTGTAAAGAGATGCTAGCTATCCCGTCACAGCCTGAAAGACTGGAGTTTCCATCACAAAGGATCAGTGGATTTATCTCAGGATAAACTGACCGACTTTATTTACAGGATACTGAATGCAAACCTGAGCTACATGATGCAAATGTGTCACTCAAAGCCCTTAAAGCTAAAGAAACTTCATGTTTTGAGCTCAAAAGTGCCAAATAAACTAACGTAGGATTTATTTCTCAATCTGCACAATATATTATGAGTTAAAAGCCAAACTAGGCATTCAGTGTTCAAAGAGTAAGAGTTTTATTACCATGCATAAGAGGGACCCAAAAGGTGAAGAAATAGTCATTCTGTGACAAAAAGTCTTCAAATTATGCACAAATCTACAAAAAAAAAAAAAAGTCATTGCGCTGTTTTATACTGGCTCTATATATGCCATTATATTAAACAGTTCCTGTCTGCAGTGAAACAGAGGGTCGCATTACAATTTCTCTGTCTCTCTTTCCCTCCATTATGAGCTTTTCAGACCGTCTGCATGATCTAAGTGTGAAGACATGATGATGGAAGAGCGTGCCACTGCATGCTGCACCTGTCAAAAAAACAATAAAATTCAAACCCAGAAAGTCGCCCAAATTCCAGGCTGGCTAGAAAGGCTCCTGTAAAGGATTTCAAGGCATGGCATTAAAAAAAACAAATGTCATTGTGTGATTAGACGAAAGCTCTGTCACTTTCGTTATGGGCCCATTGGAGCTAAAAAGACCTGATTATGTAGATGGCATGTGCAGCTTTGGTAAATAAACTCAAAACATGAGCTAAACAGGCAGACTTTATAGTTAACTAACAGAGAAATCAGTAGTTAAAAGCTTTAAGTGCCAATCTGTGCTCTTCTTGGAACTTATAAATGCTGCCCAGTTCTGATAAGTAGTCGCTATAACTGCTAATGCTAATTGCTTCACTGGGGCAGCCATTGTCAACAGCTTGCAATAAAAACAAACCACACCCATAGCTTTGTCGTGTTCTCCTCTCTGTATGCTGATTGGTCAGACCGGGAACGTTTGTTTTAGATTGGAGCTTAGCAAGAAAAATCTGCCTGATGCAGAATGTGGCCAGTGCGTTCAGGGTTGCCAGGTCTGCGGGAATTGAGGAGCAGGAAAACAAGGAGCATGGCACACAACCAAAGATCCACTATGCCACACACAGAAGCAGCACCCCTGCATGCACACAAGCGATGTAAGTGGTGTGGCAGAGTTTTTACCTGCTTATTTCTAATTTCAGCATTGGGCTTGGTTTTGGGCTGGGTCTTTATCAGCCATAGTGTTGATTTGGTCGACTCAAACTATAACTAAAAATGTTTGTAGACGGCCTTTTTTTCCATGACAAAAACTAGACTAAGACTTGCCAAAAAAAGAACTGTGACAACCAAAAATGACTAAAAGTAGGTTTAGTTTTCATCAAGATGAGTAAACTAGACTAAAATGTAATTTTGGTTTCCTCTGACACTAAAAATCTATGATATTTCTCCACTGGGTAAATCCTGTCAAAATAAAATACATCCTCTCTTTTGCCCCTCAGCTGTAGAAAGCAGGGACCCCAGTTTTGGCAGAGTGCAGAGAACACAGTGCTATGATCTGGTGCCAGCTTTAGGCAAGAGAATAAATGCTTGGACTGAAAGTAAAGACTAAAATGTGAGGACTTTTTATGAACTAAAACTAGACTAAAACTAAAATACATTTAATCAAAATACTAAGACTAAATTAATAATAACTGTCGAAATTAACACCGATGGGTCATTGTGCTGTTTTTGTCACACAAACCTGGCAACTCTGATTCCAGTAGTGTTTTAAGGTTGGTAGGCAGATATAGTTTCAAAATTAGGAGCAACTGCAGCTTAAAAAACACATGATAATGCACTGAAGGTGTTTCACTCTGACAGCACGTGTGGCACATTTCTTTGGTTCACACCAGGGTTTGACCAGCAGTTTTCACCCGGTGCAAAATATTGCGCAAAGTTGGCAAACAGACCTAAGCTCAAGTTGAGGCTTGTTTACACTCTCTTTACGTACGGAAGTAGATGTGTGCGTTTTAAATGGATCAACCACCACTGCTCTAATACTCACGTGTGTCTGATAGACTGGGGTAGACGATCGATGGATGAGTTACTTCATTAGAGGTTGCTGTTTCACACAGAGCCCCACAACTCTTTCATTGCTGCTCCATCCGTCCTTCAGCTTTTCTGTTGTCAACATCTTGTCCGTATCCATAAGCTTCACGACAACGAGGAGAAATTCAGACAAAATAAACACAGAGTACTGACAGAAAGCTTTGTCGGTTTCTGTGTCCTTTTCAAACGTAGAGCAAAAATGAGACCAATCATCATTTTTCTTTGAGGTTTTGACTATTTCTGACAGTTACGGTTCATTTTGAGCTAATGCCTTTGTAAAAATACTAAGATATAAGAGGAATAAATGAAGGGGAGAATTTAGATGTAAATGTGTTAGATAGATTTTTCAATGGAAAATAAAGTCCAGATGCAACAAACTGTTCTTGTTTTTACTGTTTCTGAAAATACAAAAAACCCTCCTCATTTATTCCTTATTCTCTACTCTTTATAAAGTAATATGAACATTAAGTATTAATCACTGAGGCTCCCTTTATTTTCCTCAAAAGACACAAGAAAGATTTTCCCATCATGCTGTGTTGTAATGTCTCCATACTTTAGCCGCTGCTGTATATTCATCAGATAACATTACTGCATGCATGCCTGTGTGTGAACGTGCATATGGATGAAACTCGCATGCCTTTAATCATGCTGAAGCATGTTACAGCCTCATGCATAGTCTACATATCATCATTGACGTGCACGTGCGATCGCTGCAGCATGGTCGCATGTGGCGCCAGGACGCCCCGCTGACAGCCGCAGTGTGACTCCTATTAACAATGCCCGTCCCCCATCAGGGCCCTGTCCTCCTGCTTCATCAGGGGGACAATGGGAGCCATCCCAAAGACAAAGTTGCCGTGACGACCCCGTCCCGTGCCCTATTCCTGGGGTCTTTTCCGGTCCCTCCTCATTTCAGAGGGTCTTCCATTCATGGGGTATCGGTGCCAGCTACCCGGCCGCACATATGGAGACGAAGGGGAACAACACATACGAAGTATGGAAGGAAGACAAGTGTGATAGATGAATAGACACTACTGTCCTGTTAATGTCTGTTTGCCTTATAATGAATACGTTATTTATTTCCCATACAGACAAAGATTTGATTTCTCTAAAACAGTCGTGCTGAAACACGTGGTCTGATCTGTTCTTCTTGAACTGGTATGCACACTCACACTCAGAAATTCCGCTCCAATCCCCTAAAGAGCAGCTTTCCACCTCCTTAGTCAGGTCTCTAGCCGGGAGATTAACTACCAAAGAGAAGAACCCATCACTCCACATTAAGAGTCAGGAGAGTTTAAAGACGTAAGAAGAAAAGTTGGAATTCCCCTCTCCTCCTGTGACCGGCATATTAATGTTTCTCTATCCTCATATTCATCTGAAACAAAACCTCTGAGAGGAGAATCCGACAATATGGCAAGTTATACTGGAGGTTTGGATATGAGCAATAAGGTAGTCCCCATAGTTAATATAAAAGTAATCATGTATTGACCATATTCACTAAAGGAGTGCATCACTTTTGCACTTGCTAAACCTGTGCAAATGTGAGAAAAATGTTGCGTATCCACAAAACACACACAAGGAGAAATCAATGCAAACTGCACACAAATTGCTCAGCAAAGCAAACAGCTTCCTGGTGCACCTGTCCCATTTACAACATGTAAAGGTGAAAATATGTAAAACTTCACACAGAATATCTTCCTTTCTGTGCAAATAAGCCTTATTGCAAATTGCAATTTATCTGCAAAGGCTTGCACAAATTGCCACAGGCAGTGAAAGTGACGCAGTCTGTGGGTATTTGTCATTGGTGCAAATTTATATTTGGATTTTTACAACAACAGGGCAAATTGCAAACTCTGTGCAAATCAGGGGCACAGTCTATTGAATCTGGTTTTATGTAATCTTTCAACTTTATTTTTTTTTATTTTTTTATCCCCCTGCACGTTTTCATTTGTTCAGATTTTCTTCCAAAGCAGGTTTTTAATTAATGTTATATTTAGGTAACCTGACACGTCAGATAGATAGATGTTCGATATATCTTTTGTGTGGATAAATGTCATTTATCTGGGGTAGGTCACGTACAACATGCAACTCAAACCCACCTGTAACGATTGCAAACTCTTGTCAAAGAAGTTCAGGAGAGGAGCAAAAATATCTTTTCTGTCAAGAAAAATTGTCAGTGTTCTTTTCTCTTAATTTCATGAAGAAATGTGCTCAAGTTCTGACTGCTGATGTTATGCTATAGCTACCCAAGCTAACTGCTACACCGGTGCACCATGAAAATAATTTTCATGTGTAGTTAAATCATATTTAATCTAATTGTTTAAATTATACCAAAAGAAAATAATAACGAAAGATAACTTCATTGTAGTGGGTAACTTTTATCCATTTTAACAATAATGGTAGCAAGACAAATCAATTTAATGAACTCTACCCAATAACATTGGGTATGTTCTGCCATGTGCAGCTCATTTCCTGACGTTCGCCAAGGAGGTTATGTGATCAGGTGGGTTTGTTTGTTAGCAACATAACTCAAAAAGTTGTGGATGGATTTTGATGAAACTTTCAGGAAATGTCAGAAATGGCATAAGGAAGAACTGATTAGATTTTGGGACTGAGGAATTTTTTAAAGGATTCTGTACTACTGGGAGATAGGGCTAATGGGGGTGGTCTGTGCTGTTACCACTTTACACCAGGAGATAGCGGACATGAGTAACTTCAATCCCAGCAGCATTTTTGGGTGTGTTTCTATTCAAAGTTTTAGAGTTTATAGAGTTTGAAAGGCGCACGCCTGGTCAAGGAGACGAGTCGGAGTGTAACAGAGAGAGAGAGACAGTGAATTGTAGTGCAAATACTCACAATGCTAGGAGGAATAGAGGAATATTCACCCTCTAACAAGACTTCCAGTTGTCCAGTGAGGCCATGGGTGACACTGTCAGTGCGTCTGTTGGCACCAGCAGGCAATGCTTCCACCATGACAGTCCACCCATAGTGAAGCCAGTGCTTTGCCTCACCATGTTTCCACCCACAGGGGAGGGAGTAATCGGCAAAATCCGTGGTGGGGTCACATGGGGACAGATCCAGGAATTTTAACAAGGGTTCTTCACGGAGGTCTACACTCTCTGAGTGCTTTTCTAGTTCTGAATGTGGTAGAGGAGGACTTCCTGCTTCATCATGCACCTTTCAATTAAGTTTACCTACATAAAGTGGAATGAATGTTCAAGATTAAATTATGATATGGTTTAACTTATAAAAGTAAAATTAACAGCATAAATGTTATTTTAAACTTATTTGGTTTTACAATATGCTCCTGGAAGTAGTTAGTATTTACTCAGTCAGTGACACTCTGTCTTTAGAAGTGTCTGTGTGAACTTTATATGACAGGTGTGCTATTTAGAGCCTTTCCCAGGTCAGAGTTCACCTGTCTGCTCTTCTGTGTGTTGAGCCACTCAGGCTTCATGGTAGTACCTCATCTGAATGGAAACAGAATACAAAATGTTATTGTGTAAAGCCAATTCAAAAATTGCGCAAGATGATAAGTTAAGTAAAATTAAAGAGTAAATATTACTCATCATTATAAAGTAAAACATTGTAGAATGGAAACCCAGTTTATTTGGGTATTTTGCTGTTGTTTATTTACTTAAAATATCAGGTAAATTTTACACAGTTAAAATGCAAATTGTGCAAATTGTTACCTCAGTTTTACTGAATAGATTCAACTTTTCTATAGCACGACAGCCAGTGCTATTGATTTTAAGTTGCCTGTAGCTGCCGCCTCGTTCTCCTAAAATGAAGCTGATTGGTCAGAACCACTTTCTGATCTGGCACAAAGTTGTAGATGGAGCTTTGCAAGATTGGTTTCCCCAATGACAGTCTGATAAATCCATCTGTTTTGCAAGGTTAAACAAGCAAGTGAATCAATTTTACTCAATGAAGTTTAATAAGTTAAAAGTCAGGTTTACTTCATGTGTGGTGTAATCTTTATTTGCATAAACATTATTAGAACACTTGTTTGCAATTTGGCAACTTTTTAAGTAGTTGTACAGTTTTCTTTTTAAGCTGTGGAGTTATAACGTGCACAAGCATGATCTGCATACTGCCGGATGGAATCAAGGCCATTTTTTTTAAGTTTACACCCTGGAACCCTTTTTCAAAACTTTGCATTTTAAGCCACCTAAAACACCTCCTTCCAAAACAGCCAAAACTCAACAACGGTTGCCATTATCAAGCTGAAATCAGGTCAAGGCGTCCTGACTTTTATGAGAAATTCCCTTGACAAGTGGGCCAGTCTTTGCACCCATAAAATCAAATGTCCTTATGCAATAAGTTACATATCCTGCTGTTAGTACACTTATATGTATCTATCCTATGGTTTCATAGTACAGACCCAGATCCTGATTCTTAGGCTTTTAAATTCCCCCTTTGTTCAGTTTAATCCAATACTGCATTGACTCTTGTGTTCTTTTAAAATAAAGCTAACCTCAATGTGCACTCTACTTTTGTTTATCTGAAAATACAGACACAATTTAGCCAACGGTGTCTGCACAAGAGCCCTCATGTTACACCCATTACACAAGAATTCACAGACTATTCTCAGCATTGTTAGCACCTGGTTATAGTATGTTTGAAGAAAATCAGATGAAGCTGTGGATCATAGCTCATACATGGTGATAATGTTGTTGCAATTATTCTCAGCCCTAGATTGTCGTTTTTTTTTTATTTCTGCCATAAACCAGCCATAATGAGGCAGCGCTGAAGAGCCACTACTAAAACTATGTGTATGATTGCACGCTCTCTGCTTTCTCTCCCCAGCCACTCATCACTCTCTGATAAGACTCTCCTCAGCCTTGTTATCATGACGACCGTGTTTTTGGTGAATACACTGTCAGCTCTGCTGGGTAAACATGTTGCACAGTGAAAAAGTGCATCTCAGGTAAAAAAGATCCCTCACTTATCACTAAGGGTGCTAGTTTTGTCATTTTCTGTTTCATAAAAAATAAGAAAATTTCTGTGCATCTAGTCTCAAACACACCCTTTAGTAATGGTTTCTCTGCAGTTAAAAAGTGAGAGCATTTTGTTATTCAGCTTAAAAACTATTCTTTTAAAGTTGAGCATAATTATCATTTTAATAAGCAATCATTTGAGAGGAACCATACAGAAAAACAGGTAGCTGCCTGTGACCCTAAAGAGGCTTTTGTCATCTGCATGGAGACCTCTATTTAAAGCATGAAACCAAATTTCATGCAAATCCATCAAACAGAGGGCTGAATGGTGGCCCAAACAGTGTTTGGCCTTACATACAAATGTAAATGCAGGGATGGATGCAGATGGGTCATTAATGTCGGCATCCCGTTAGATGGATGCCTTTGTGACCCTATGACAGTTATTACCAGATACTGTCCTCTTTGAATTCCAACACAGATATAAATATGCAAAACATTAAACAATCTAACACCAGGGTTGTAGGTATGATTGCTTGATTCAATAGTTGCTTCATGTTAAGGTTTAAAGTCACACTTTAGCTTAAAACTGTGAGAAGGATTATCCAAATTACTACAAAAAAAAAAGGATAAGTATTTTCACTTACCCCCCGTTCCACTGAAAGGCCCCGAAAGTGATCAGGCTGTCACTGTTTGGGCCCTAAAGGTGAATGTACCTTCTCTATTTGGGCCCTAAAGATGATCCAAACTGGTCCTAAAGGTAATAAGACCCCTGCTGTAAGATCATGGGGCCCGAAAGATGATCATAGCTTTGTTGTTTGGGATCTCAAATAACCATACCTTTGCCATTAAGGCTCTAAAGTGATCCAACCTTGTCCGGTGTTTGGGCCCTAAGGTGATCATACCTTTGCTGTTCAGGCCCAAAAGTAATCCAGCCTTTGCTGTCCAGGCCCTCAAGTGTTACAGCCTTCACCGTTTAGGCCCTAAAGTGATCATACCTTTGCTGCTCAGGCCCTACAGTGACCCAGTCTTTGCTGTTCAGGCCCTAAAGTGATCCAGCCATTGCTGTTTAGGCCCTAAAGTGATCCAGCCTTTGTTGTCCTGGCCCTGAAGTGATCAGGCCTTCACCATTCAGGCCCTAAAGATGATCAGAACTTTGTGGTTCAGGTTCAGAAGGTGATTGAGTCTTTGCTATTCAGACCCCAAGCTCAGCAGACCACCACCACTCTAGCCCCATTATTTTTAAATTACTTTACATTTGTTTTCTTGTCTTCTTACATCTTATGTGTTTCATCTCAGTTGTAGTTTGTGAACATCTCCATTTCCATGGCTCTGGTTAATTGTCCTGTACTGTTATTGTCTGCCTGTGAAGCTTCTTGCAACTTTGGTTTTAAAAGCTGATTTATAAATGAAGTTATCTATTATGATCATTACCATTGTTGTAGGAGGAGCCCAAAGAGCTCTTATTTGTGAGCAAAGCCAAATGATCCAGTTAGCTAAAAAGAGACGGTGTTCAGCCATTACTTTAAACAGTTTCACGTATAGAAACATTCCGACAGGAGCAGAACAGCTGATAGATGGAGACTCATTTGATCAACACACAGGGATATGAATATTCCAGAAATAAAACTGGTGAAAATGTTTGAAACTGCATCTTTAATGAAGGCGCTGAATCATATCATGCAAAAGCTATGACCGTTTTAGATTCATTAAACTTGAATCACAGCCCCCTAGCCCATGCATGTTTCATGAATCTCACTCTTTTTTTTGCACATTTCATCAAGAACATTTTCTTTCTAAAAACATTCTGATGCATGAGCCTAATTTTTCATCTCACTCACAGAAACTGGGGGGGTGTTTGTGCTGTTGCCTTGGCATCTGTAGCTGTATTTCCAAGGTAACAGGGTCGTGTTTGTGCTGTCCAGAGAGAAGCGTGGCAGCTCATTGTCACATCAGCTGCTTTGGCTGTCAGAGTAATGACAGGTCGGGGGTCCTATTCCCCTCCATGAGTGTCAGCCGAGATGAAGTGTGGTTAATGTCTGACTCTTCCTGAGCAGCGAGACGAGATTCCTCCCAGCACCTGCACCAAGACGGGCCTGGTGAAGGTAGTGATGTGCCAGTAGACGCCACACCGAGGTGGAACATCTGGTCTGCTCATGTGCACGTCTGGGGTCTGCTGCTGCAGTTTGCCCCTTGGGAACCTCTGAGTCGGGGCAAAGACAGCCGGATACTTCCCTTGCCCCTCTCTCCCAGCTGGGTGTTGGGGAGTTAAAGGTGGGCAAACAGCCAGCTTCAGCGTCGTCACCAGGCTGCAGGTGTAGCTCACTTCCCCCCCGGTCGGACTTACTCACACAAACTGCCATCAGGAGATGAGCTGGCAGTAATTGGGCTGTGTTTTTTTTATATTTTTGGCAGTAAACATGATGTGCCGCTGACCTGGACCAGCGAGCAGTTGGCAGGGTCCGTCATTAGCGCCGGGTTTCTCACCACTGCCCATATGCCAAAGTGCCATAATTGGTGCCTCAGTCCTATGCATTTAGTGTGCCGGCCAGAAGGACAGGCCCCCAGAGCAAAATGGCCGCTGTCTCCCTCTGGGGTGCTGTGTCCAATCACGCCTCTCACAAACCGGCTCTCCAGGAAACCCTGCGGACAATTTCCTCATTTCCTCCAATTGCCTCATAACTTCAAAGCCGACTTCAAAGCGTTCGGACTGCCCCGCTATCATGGCTGAAACCTCGACAGCCGAGCCCCCCAGGAGAGCGAGGAGGAATCCTTGTCGGTTATGGATCTGTTTCTTCTCATCGACCGCAGCAGCATTTGTGTCAGGTTAGGAAATAATACACATTTCATCTGCTCAAAGTGTAAAGTTTATTAAATCAGTGATGTCAAATGGTATTAAAACTGCAATTAGATCAGAAAGATCGTCTATCAAGGCTGATTAAATCCAAAAATATTAAATCAATGTCTTTCTAAAACCATAACCTATCTACAGCCTGGTTTATTCTTCTGCATCTACGTTGTTCCACTGCCAACACTGAATACTTGTGCATTGATGGCGGCTTTTCCAGGTCCAGTTGCCACATTTCCTACTTAGTGACTGAAACTAGCTGAACTATGGAGTCACTATTGTTGCAAAACTCATAAAAAACCAACATCCTGAGAGATGAGAGATAGATTTTTATTTTAAGTTTTTATTGAAACCTAACCTGATGGATGTGTTTCACACATCCATCGGTAAACCTCCCGTAGTCAGTCTTTGGGAAAGGGCAGAGCCTTTGAAAAATAACTCTGAGGGTGACTGGACCAATGTTTTGTCTGTCACATCTTTACGGGCCAATCAGAGCAACGAACACTTGACGTCATAAGTGTGCACCACTACTGTGAAACTTGTGTCATGTCAGTACATGACTTTTGTCATTTTGAAAAGCAAAGAACTCACTGCTGTTCTTTGTTCTTCTTTTAATGAAGAAATGTCGTCAAGTTCTGATAAAACTGACGCTTTAGCAGCATCCACGCTGATCTCTTCTGCCGTTACTGGACCAGACTCTTGTCGCCGCTTGCTTTCATCACGACTCTGCCGCCCCCGATGCTGATTTGTCCTGTCACTTTCTAACCGGGCCCAAACTGTTCAGACAGGAGCTTTGCATGATTCTAATGATGGTAATTTAGACTCTTTTCAGTGATCAGCTCATTTGGCTCAGCTCAGGAAGAAGAATCAGCTCTTTCGGCTCCAAAACGGCTCTTCATTGAGGTACCTGTTTGGCTTCATTTGACCTGCCAATTTTTGCAATGTTACAACATATGACTGATATTTGTTCAGATATTATACCCCAACTATCCCCCATTTTTCAAAATTGATGAAAATATCATGTAATTTTTTTTTCAAAATGTACTCTCTCCCCAACACACCTTGTGAGTGAAATCTGCTCACTGGTTGGGCTGTATGACACACCTGACGTAAAACATGAATGTTACACCATCAAACATGAGTCCTTAATGCAAAGTGTGCCTGTGGTAGGGGAATAAAGATCATACCCACTAATCAATCAAACAACATACAGACAAAAAAAAAGATAATAATAGTTATAAAAATGTAAAAATGGCTCTCTAACGGGATCTGGCTCTTATCGTTCATGTAAAACTGAACCGGGGCTAGACGACCGCCTGTGTCATGAAGGGGTCGAAAGTTGGGCTGGTCCAGGCCTGGATCATAGCCAGAGCAAGGTTGAAGCAGCTACCTTGGTCCTGTGCTGAACTGGAGTATGCTCCCATACCTGACCTGGACCTTGGTCATAGTCAAGTCTAAAAGTCCAGACCAAATGGCATAGGCGTGAAAGCAACCTTAGTGACTATAATAGAGCTACATGTCTGGTTGGGGAGGCTTCTGCATCTTCTCACTCTCATTGGCTGATGCTGTTACTCCATTGGCAGCATCCTGATCTCGAATTGAAAGCATCAAATGTGTTTGATACCTATGATTTGAGGGGAGGCATTAAGGCAATCAAGAGCGGGAAAATAACAGTATTGATGCCCCACATTGGGGATGATTTGGAGAAATAATCAGTTGCAATAAGCCATGAATTAGGCCACACCCCTTTGATGATTTGGGAGGAAATCAGGCCCAAAATCAGTCAGTGTGTAACAAGTTTGTAACTATTAACTGAATCAGAGAAGAACAACATGTGTGCTGATCTGTAAAGAATGACAGAGGTTAAGCAAGTTAAAATAGTAGCTCATTTATGCAAATGTGATACACTATATTGCCAAAAGTATTCGCTCAACTGCCTTGACTTGCATATGAACTTAAGTGACATCCCATTCTTAATCCATAGGGTTTAATATGATGTCGTTCCACCCTTTGCAGCTATAACAGCTTCAACTCTTCTGGGAAGGCTTTCCACAAGGTTTAGGAGTGTGTTTATGGGAATTTTTCACCATTCTTCCAGAAGCGCATTTGTGAGGTCACACACTGATGTTGGACGAGAAGGCCTGGCTCTCAGTCTCCGCTCTAATTCATCCCAAAGGTGTTATATTGGGTTGCAGGCCAGTCAGGTTCATTCACACCAAACTCTCTCATCCATGCCTTTATGGACCTTGCTTTGTGCACTGGTGCACAGTCATGTTGGAACAGGAAGGGGCCATCCCCAAACTGTTCCCACAAAGTTGGGAGCATGGAATTGTCCGAAATCTCTTAGTATGCTGAAGCATTCAGAGTTCCTTTCACTGGAACTAAGGGGCCAAGCCCAGCTCCTGAAAAACAAGCCCACACCATAATCCCCCTCCACCAAACTTTACGCTTGGAAAAGTGCAGTCAGACAAGTACTGTTCTCCTGGCAACCGCCAAACCCAGACTCGTCCATCAGATTGCCAGATTGAGAAGCACAATTCATCACTCCGGAGAACGCGTCTCCACTGCTTTGCATTGCACTTGGTGATGTATGGCTTGGATGCAGCTGCTCGGCCATGGAAACCCATTCCATGAATCTCTCTACCCACTGTTCTTGAGCTAATCTGAAGGCCACAGGAAGTTTGGAGGTCTGTACCAATTGACTGCAGAAAGTTGGAGACCTCTGCACACTATGCACCTCAGCACCTGCTGACCCCGCTCCATCATTTTTCGTGGCCTACCACTTCGTTGCTGAGTTGCTGTCATTTTCAATTGCTTCCACTTTGTTATAATACCACTAACAGTTGACTGTGGAATATTTAGGAGTGAGGAAATTTCATCACTGGACTTGTTGCACAGGTGGCATCCTGTGACCCAGAGTGACCCATTCTTACACAAATGTTTGTAGAAACAGTCTGCATGCCTAGGTGCTTCATTTTATACACCTGTGGCCACGGAAGTGATGGGAACACCTGATTTCAATGATTTGGATGGGTGAGTGAATACTTTTAGCAATATAGTGTATGCCTAACATCTTCAGCAGACTCTAATTATGAAAAATGTACATCAATTCCATATAAAGTCCTGCCTTTTTTATTCTACCTTCCTGTTAATGAGAAATGTCTTGAATGTTCATAAAATTAAGTTTGACTTATAGGGCATATCACAGGATTATTCCCGCATTGTCTCTTTTTCAGCTCTCTGAGAGCAATAACCAGGAGTGACAGAGCCAATATGCTTCAGTCGGGGGATTATCCCATCTCCAGAGGCCTAAGTTACACGGGGGGCCACGAGGGGAGGAAGTTGAACAAAGCGGAGCCACACCCCTCGGCCTGACTCTCTAAACCCAGAGCAAACTCTGGATAATTGCACAACAAAAGCACAATTAGCCACAACCCCACGGACATTAAGTAGGCAAAGATGGACCTGTGGTTTATCCCATCAGACATTTACATCTCATGAATTCTCTCCACACACCTTTCCACGTCAATTTAATCAAGATTTATTTTCATATCATTTCATTTTCAGATGAATGCAGATACATGCAAAGTACTCATTTAAATATGCATTAAGTATAACACAGGGCCCCTCCTCCCCAAATAGAAGATAATTTGAGTGAGACCCAGACCACGGCGCTCCCTCGGGTTAGACTCCTTCAGTTCTGAGGAGGAGCGCTGCCGTCCTCAAGAGCTCCTCAGAGTCTGACCCGAGTGCCGAGCTGCAGCCACACTCTGATGTGACCTGCCTTAAAAAGACCTCGCTCCCCTCATATCAGATTGGTCCATATTCTCATAATCAGCGTGTTTGGACCTTCGACGGCCCCGAGTTCAGTCCAATCAGTGTCAGAAAGAAAATATCTCAGAGAACCAGTGAAGAGGTCTGCGTCTTATTGATTGGAGCCACTAAAGATGAGTTATTTGTCAGCCGCAGAATTTGAAGCAGGAGAGAACTTTGGAGCTTGATTGCTTTCCCACAGTGATGTGCACAGCAGACAGCCATCTTCAAAGAGGCCACACAGTCCAGGAGAAAATCAATGGAGAGAGCCAGTCACAGCTTAATAAGAGCTTTAACCAGCACGGCTCACCTGGAGGGACCGAGCCTCCCCTGCTCTTCTCCACCAGGTCCTAGCTCATGAATCTGAAAGAAAATGAGGATTCATTGCACACTTAGAGCTGCATAAATGGTACAAAACTCAGAGAATCAGGCCAATTAAGAAACTATAGCCCCAGTTCCAGAAAAGTTGGGGCGCTCTGTAAAATGTAAATACAGAATGCAATAATTGTCAAATCTCATAAACTCACATTTTATTCACAATAGAACATAAACAACATATCAGATGTTGAAACCATAAAATTTTACTGTAACAAAAAAAAGCATTTTGAATTTGATGGCAGCAATACATCTCAAAACAGTTGGGACAGGATAACAAAAGGCTGGAAAAGTAAGTGGGGGGAGCATTTTGCAACCATCCATCCATCCATTTTCTATACCGCTTATCCTGCTTGAGGTCACAGGGGGGCTAGAGCCTACCCCAGCTGTCATTGGGCAAGAGGCGGGGTACACCCTGGACTGGTCACCAGTCAATCGCAGGGCCGACATATAGAGACAGACAACCAGGCATACTCACACTCACCTACAGTGAATTTAGAGTAACCAGTTAACCTAACGTGCACATTTTATGGTGGTGGGAGGAAGCCGGAGTACCCAGAGAGAACCCACGCATGCACGAGAGAACAAACTCCACACAGAAAAGCCCTGACCGAGAAGCGAACCTTCTTGCTGTGAGGCAACAGCGCTAACCCCTGCGCCACCATGCAGCCCTCCTGCGCCTACAACTGCAGTACTTTAATTAATTGTCAACAGGTTGGTAACATGACTGGGAAAAAAAGGAGCATTTTAGTGAGGCAGAGTCTCTCAAAAGTAAAGATTGGCAGAGGTTTACCGGACTGTGAAAAACTGCATCTAGAACAAAGTCAGAAAAATGTTCCTCCTTTAAATATCACACCTACAGTCCAGAATATCATCAAAATCAGAGTGAGTAAGAGAATCTGGAGAAATCTCAGAGAAATCATGGACTCAAACACAAGTCATAATCTGTCAACACAGTTCACCATGCCATCCGCAAGTGCAAGTTAAAGCTGGATCATGCAAAGAAGAAGCCATATGTGAATACGACCCAGAAACAGAAACACCACCGTCTACTCTGGCCAAAACTCATTTAAAGTGGACTGAGGCAAAATGGAAAACTGTTCTGTGGTCAGATGAATCAAAACTATACAGTCTTTTGGGAAACCATGGACGCCATGTCCTGTGGGCTTAAGAGGAGAGGGACTGCCAGCTTGTTATCCTGGCTCAGTTCTAAATGCATCTCTGATCGTATGGGGTTGCATCAGTGCCATGGCGTAGGCAGCTTACACATCTGGAAAGGAACTATCAATGCTGAAAAGAAGAGGGAGGTTTTAGAGAAGCATATGCTCCCATCCACACCGTCTCTGTTGAAGGCCTTGACTGTCTCTGCAGGACAATGATGAACCACATTCCACATCCAGCACAACAGCATGGCTTCACAATAGAAGAGTCCGGGTCCTGAACTGGCCTGCCTGCAGTCCAGACTTTTCCCCATTTGGAGCAATATACAAGGAAAAATCCAGCAAAGAAGACCCAGGGCTGTTGAACTAGAATCCTTCACCAGCAAGAATGGGACAACATTCCTCTCTCAAACCTCCATCAACTTGTCTCCTCGCTTCCCAGATGATTACAGAATATTGTTAGAAGAAGAGGGGATGCTACATGATGGTTCATATGGCTCTTTCCCTACTTTTTTGAGATGTGATGCAGCCATTAAATTTAAAATGAAATCAAATTTTCATGTCTCGGCTCCAACATCTGTTATGTTGTTTATATTCTATAGTGAATAAAAATTGGTTTATGAGATCTAACAGTTGTTTTGTTTTAGTTACATTTTACACTGTGTCCCAGCTTTTTTGGAAGTTGAGTTTTAAAACTGCAACTAAAGAAAAAAATCACATTTTATTGGTTATGCATTGATCATCATAAATCATTGAGTGCAGTCTAGACCTGCCCTCTTTCTAAAGTGTCTTGACACTGTAGGTATCAGTTGAAATCTATATATCACATGGTTTTAGTAATTTATGACTAAACATAAATTTTAGTGATCAACTCAGGCATTAAAGTGTGAATTTCCTACATATTTTCCCTCTAAAACTTACATTAAAACAGAAATGATAACATCTTTAGTCATCAGGGTCACCATCAGAGTTCAGTGTAGGATTTGTTTCTGATCCACCGATCCTTCCTGGGTAAGAGAGTTTATATGTATACCCTCTGCTTCTCCCCTCAGACCCACTGAGGTGTATCTTTCCTGAAGTGCCCTCCAGGCTGCTAAAACAACTGCATCACGCTCCAGCAGCTCCGTCCCGCCTCTTCTCTAAGTGTGAGCCAGCTGGGCCCCTGTCCCGTCTGCCTCTGTGATGATCCCTACCCGGTAACAGGTAGAACTCCCCAGGTGCTGAGACCTCCTCCCCACTCGCTAAGCTATCAAGGCCCGGTTCCCCAAAGCTGAGCTTCATTAACCGAGGAGGTGGGCTACTACTGGCCAATAATGAGCCACGGAGAGAGCACTGCCAGTGCATGAAAGGCTGTGAAAGTGGGGGTCCGAGGGCCTTTTTTTAAGGGGAGGGGGGTGAATTATGGATTTTAGCCATCTGGCTGAGCAGGAGGGGTGGGGAGAGGAAAATGATATGCCTGACGGATGACTTTAACAAAGATGTGGCACGAGAGAGGGGCGTGTCTGAGATCACAAGCTGAATTATAGTGAGCGTGACTGAGCCTTTGTGTGCTGTGATGGGCTGCTTATTCACAGCTGGGGCAGCCCAAATTGTTCTTTTATATTCTTTTATTCTGCTTTATTGGAGCCAGAGGGGTTTGGGGAAATGATTAACAGACAGAACAACAAGACAGAGCCATTGTCAAGCTTTCCCTCTCAATTTAGTCTCCATCCATTTATTTCACCACTGTCTCTGTCATGCAAATGCACCCAGGCCTGCTTGGTTAACTGTGCAATCTCTGGCCAGAGCCAGAAAATTGGTTGGAATAACAATTTGTGTGCTAAAATGAAAAGGGTCACTTCTGTTATCATGCAAAACATTATCATGTGAGATATTTCTGTAGGAAACTTTTTCAGGGAGCAAAAAGTTTTCAATTTGGCCTCATGTAAATCAGCAAAAACATGACTTTTCTATGGTCAGATCTCCTCAACTTTATTTACAGCATATTTCAAAACAACTAAGGTTGACCAAGGTTATTTACAAAGGTCAAAGTTAAAGCAAAAAATAAGAATATCGGGTCACAGTGGCTGTAGGCTGAGCAAGTAAATCCAGTCATCCCTCTCCTCAGCAACATTTTCCAACCTCTCCCAGAGGTTCACAATGCACACCCAGGCCAGAAGTGATATACCGCCTTCAGCAAGTTCTGAGTAGGATCTCCTCCCACTTGGACGTGCCCTGATAACCCCTAGAGGACCAGCATGCATCCTGATCAGATACCTAAACCACATCAACAGACCTCTATTAGTGTAAAGGAGTCTTAAGGCTCTTGCACACCAGATGCAGAACAGTCTTGCTGCAGACCGTTCATCCCTGGCGACTGCTCTCAGAGAACATTGGTCTGAGATTGTGTATCTCAGAAAGAAAATGCATTCTGACATTTTACAGACAAAATTAGACTGAACTTTGGTGTTGGGTTAGGATAAGGGTTAAGGTAACAGCCAGGATACCAAAAGTTAAAAGTCAAAAATCTTACCTACAAAACTTGATTACACATTTTTAATAATCAAGAGTGTCTAATGTAGCTCTTTTAGCTGTGTAAGCTATGTAGATAACAAAGCTAAGGAGCTACAGCTAAGCTCACAAAGTAGCTACATAAGCTTTGTATCTCTGTTATCTGTGTCGCTAAGTTAGCTTAAGCAATGTGAGCTACATTTGCTAAAGCTCACTTCTTAAAGCTTTATGTGCTACAGATAACAGAGCTACCAAGCTAACATAGCTAAAGCCAAGCTCACAAAGCAGATACATAAGTTATGTTTCTTTGTTTTCTGCGTAGCTAGGAAAGCTTTAGCAACACTTTATAAAGCTCATGTTGCTAAAGCTCACATTGCTAAAGCTAACTTAGCTATACATAACAGAGCTATGATGCTCACGCAGCTAAATCTAAGCTCTCAAAGCAAGCAACGTCAGCTTTGTATCACCGTTATCTGCATAGCTAAGCTTTAGCTAACATGCTAAAGCTCATGTTGTTAAAGCTAACTTAGCCATAGATAATGGATCTAAATTGCTGACTTAACTAAAGTTAAACTCATAAAGTAGCTACATAAGCTACATACACTATATTGCCAAAAGTATTTACTCACCCATCTGAATGATTAAAATCAGGTGTTCCAATGGCCACACGTGTATAAAATCAAACACAGAGGCATGCAGACTGTTTCTACAAACATTTGTGAAAGAATGGGTCGCTCTCAGGAGCTCAGTGAACTCAATCGTGGTACTGTGATAGGATGCCACCTGTGCAACAAGTCCAGTGATGAAATTTCCTCACTCCTAAATATTCCACAGTCAACTGTCAGTGGTATTATAACAAAGTGGAAGCAGTTGGGAACGACAGCAACTCAGCTACTAAGTAGCAGGCCACATAAAATGACGGAGCGGGGTCAGTGGATGCTGAGGTACATAGTGCGCAGAGGTCACCAACTTTCTGCAGAGTCAATTGGTACAAACCTCCAAACTTCATGTGGCCTTCAGATTAGCTCAAGAACAGTGGTAGAGAGCTTCATGGAATGGGTTTCCATGGCTGAGCAGCTGCATCCAAGCCATACATCACCAAGTGCAATGCAAAGCATCGGATGCAGTGGTGTAAAGCACGCCGCCACTGGACTCTGGAGCAGTGATGATGCGTTCTCTGGAGTGACGAATCACACTTCTCCATCTGGCAATCTGATGGACGTGTCTGGGTTTGGTGGTTGCCAGGAGAACAGTACTTGTCTGACTGCATTGTGCCAAGTGTAAAGTTTGGTGGAGGGGGGATTATGGTGTGGGCTTGTTTTTCAGGAGCTGGGCTTGGCCCCTTAGTTCCAGTGAAAGGAACTCTGAATGCTTCAGCATACCAAGAGATTTAGGACGATTCCATGCTCCCAACTTTGTGGGAACAGTTTGGGGATGGCCCCTTCCTGTTCCAACATGACTGTGCTCAGTGCACAAAGCAAGCTCCATAAAGACATGGATGAGAGAGTTTGGAGAGGATGAACTTGACTGGCCTGCACAGAGTCCTGACCTCAACCTGATAGAACACCTTTGGGATGAATTAGAGTGGAGACTGAGAGCCAGGACTTCTGGTCCAACATCAGTGTGTGACCTCCCAAATGTGCTCCTGGAAGAATGGCCAAAAATTCCCATAAACACACTCCTAAACCTTGTGGAAAGCCTTCCCAGAAGAGTTGAAGCTGTTATAGCTGCAAAGGGTAGACCGACGTCATAGTAAACCCTATGGATTAAGAATGGGATGTCTCTTCAGTTCATATGCAATTCAAGGCAGGTAAGCGAATACTTTTGGCAATATAGTATCTCTGTTACCTGTTACCGAACCACCTCTGGGCACCAGGCCTACTTGGGGAGGCGGTCTCGGGCATGATTCAGGTGGACTCTGGCACAGTTCGGATGAGATGTGGATGCAACCAGACATGGGACAGAGTGTTGCATCAGCTTTATGATGTCATCATAAGAACAACACTTCTTTCCACAGCAGCACTTTGTTCACATTTTACCTCAATAAAAGGTGAAAATCTTCAGAATTAAGACAACTAACAGTCTGTTATGGCTCACCTTAAGGATGAATACAAGTTGGACTCAGTAAGAGGAGATGTTAATACAACAAAAGTCTACTGTCTCCTCTTAAACCTCTATTTCCTTGCAGCACGAGCCAATATAATCCTCTGCTCTGCACATAGATACTGTATGTAGATACGTTGCTGGAAGGTGATTTTAAAACATCCATGGTGGCAGAATTTTCTTCTTTGCCAGGCTAAAACAAAAACAATCTTCTCTCAGATCATCACCCAAGTTGTTGCCATGGTAGCTTCTTCTTCCTCCTCCTAGGTGGGTTTGTAAACCAGCTACCTGCATACTGCATACCTGCTGTATCAGACTGAGGACATTTGCAAGTGGGCACAGATCAATGCTGCAAGTGTGAAAGCAAGCTGATGGGCAGGTTTCCCTTTTTCTGCACCGGAGGAACAGTTAACCTGTAGAAATGTAAAGCAATACTACAGACTCACTAGTTTAGTGTTTGAGTCTTGAGTAGTTTGTTTTTCTGATGATCTATCATGAAGTTTTGTGTTTTTCATCGGCTTTGCTCTACAGAGATAATTGATTTAAAATCTATGAGCAGCACTCTGATTGAAAGCACTTAATCAAATGTCTTAGATTCTAAATGTTACATTTATTTGGTGTTATAATCTATGACAAAGCTTTACAGGTAACATAAAGGTTTGATGGCCGCTGGTCTACACCCTTGTTTTTCACACATGCAGGATCAGCTGATTGGTAGACATCAGTGCTTTAACTAGAGTGTGAACATGGGGAAGTTTATCTAGTTAAGACAGGTCTAGTCCATTAAGAGCTTTAAAAGCCAATACCAATTTTAGAAAATCAATCCTTTAATGGACAGGAAGTCAATGGAGGGAGGGCATTATGGGTAATGTGGTTATACTTGGAACTAACTGTGGATGACCGCTCTACCTTAGCTCTTTAACAGGGATGTTTGAGTCAAAGACTAGATGTCTGCTGGATTGTAGTTGAAGAAATGTAAAAAAAGGCATGCTGTAAAAACAGAGAAAAAAATATTGTCCACAAATTTGAACTTGAAATCTACTGTTCCAATCATTTCACATGATCGATGCATCCTTGGAATTCTTCAGTGATTATATATCATGGAAAATCTGTTGATTAATAAAATATATAAGCTAACTTTGCATTTTATTTATTTAAACCTTAAAATGAATATTCCTTATGAGATGCAAACTCTTTTCACAAAAGAGTCCTGGTAAAGATGGCTGCATAAACAGTTCCACCCAAATAACAAACAAGACATCTTCAGCCATCAATCATCAGAGTTCAGCAGTACGACCTGCAAACACGGGTCAAATGATCCTGAAATGAACCAGTTTAGTGCAATGTTTCAGCTCAGGCTGCAAATATCTTTTTTACTTAGCTTAAATAAATTGTTTTTTTATTGTTTATCAGGATCCTCATTAGCACTGGCACATGGCTGCAGCTATTCTTCCTGGGGTCCAGAACATAAAATAGTTTACATACAAATAGTTCATACAATATCAAATGAAATAAAACATACACACACTTTCATCCCAACCTCACCACTCAAGACACAACAAACAAAACACGAGTTGATAGACAATCCTAGATGATACCACATGTGCCTTAAACATTGAAAAGATAATTAAAAAAAAAAAACAACAACTGCAAAGTAGCTTTTTAAGAGCAACAAAAAAGCAAACAATCAAAAAAGTTACAAAATTTTAAAGTACCAAAAACTGTCCTGAAGTTTTAGAGACATTTTTAATCCAACCTTCATCTGTTTACCCACTTATTATTGTTACTTTAACACTTTGCAATATTCACATTTTCATTTAAATCAGGATTAAACATATTACATGTCTTTATGTTGTGCAAATTTTTACATCTATAAAAAAAGTCAAACTTTCTTCAACCAGCTACTTTTTAGTCGTTTTATAATACACCCACTGTACTTGATTTTCTGATATAATCAGGTTGTTTATTCCAGCTTAAATAAATGTAATAATATTAAAAATGACTCTATTTCTATAGCACTTTTAAAAACAGGTACTTTGACAATAAGCAGACTCTAGACAAAATATCATAACACAAGCATAAGAACACAACAAGACTGTATTCTCAACAAGAAGAATTTATTGATGTGTTTTTTGGACATGGTAAAAATACTGGCAATCAAAATTATATCTTGTTTTCTAACTCCCTGATGAGTTTCAGTGGCAAATACCAGTACCAATAATATTCAGGGGCAGAGCCAGTAGCAGTAAAGGCCAAACATGGCCCCCTGAAATTTGATTGGCATTCCCAAAAACCTGGAAATGATTGTCAATGTGCCTTATCAACCATTAAAGTGAGCACTTGGCATTAGTTCAGGCAGGCCATGGAGTCAAGCTCTGCCCAGACCAGCTGACCTAATGCAACCCCTCATCAGCTGACAGCCAGCTGATTTACTCCAAGCACTCTGTTGGCCAATCTCACTCATGCTGCCTTATTGAAACTGCTCCTGCCTGGCCACGCTCTGTCGCTCTCTCTGCAACTGCTCTCACAACCCTCCTCCACCCCAGCTCCTCCTTCATCATAACTCTGACTTAAATCTCTTGGCACTGATGCCTGCTCTGCTCTGGAGTTTTTGCTGCTTCTCTCCCTGCCTTATGCCTTCCTTATCGGGATGGGAAGAACAGAATTGTGTGCTGCCTGCTTGATACTTTCCATCTAGGCTAGTGGGAGGGCAGGGGGATCCTGGAGCAGCCACACTGCCAGATAAATACAGCAGTAAATGCTTATCAATAACTGCTATGAAGAAATATTTATAGCTGCAAATTATGTGTGTTTCCTGACTGAACTAGCCATTTAGGAATAACCGAAGCAACTCTGTCTTCAGGAAACAGTAAGGTCTTAGTCTGTTTTCTCGCTTTCTTGCAAAATCACACCACTAACTACTGGCTTGGCATGCATTTAATTTTATCAAAAAATGACCATTTATATAGATAGTGATCTGCTACAGTGACAAATGAGCCAAATATTTTTGTCCAGTTTTGAATAAATACAAGGTTTGAAGGCTGGTCCAATCTTTTCTTTATTTCTGCACAACATGAAATCATTTTTTCAACCAGCAATAAAATGCCCAGCATTTTTCCCGTAATTCCTAAACAACATACTTGCTCATACTTCAGGGAACTGCTGGACTCGTGCAGCAGCCGCCAAGTCTCCCACCATGCCCCTCCTCCTCCTCCCCCTTCTTGTTATGATTCTTCCATCTGCTGTCCATTTTGCAGCCCACCTCTTCTGGCCCTTGAGGGGAGGGGGTTTGGAGGGGAAACCGGGACTAGCTTAACAAACCCCCTCACAGGGCACCAGTCCCCGCTGCCTCTCTATAAACCAGACTGGATGGAGTTTTCATGGCAATTAGGATGGAGAGAAGAGTGGCTCTTTTCCAGGCACCCAGTGGTCTTCCTCCTCCTCCTCCTCCACTGGTACCAACACTCTCACATCTTTCACACTGAAGCCATTAGCACGCCGGCCCGCTGGCAGGGACTAATTGTCGGCCTCTCAGGAAATGACAGTGGCTGTGATGGTCGTGGCGTCATTTAGAGGCTCCAGAGATCAGACAGAGTTTACAGCAGGAGTTCACTCCAGCAGACAGACTTATTTACTAGGAGAGTTTAGGATGTTTGTCCCACTAAACTTACTTTGATCTTCCTTTTACACGTCTAAATGACCCAGATCTGGATTATATGAAGAGCTGGCATCAGTATTCAAGCAAAACTAGAACTCAGGCCCTACATCAGAAGTTAAAATTTAAAGATTTATTGAGTTGAGACATCAAAAAATACATCAAAGCTATAACATTTTTCCTCATCTTGATCCTTTATTGACACGCTGTTGCTCAGTGAAGTCCTGGAAGTTACGGCTGTAAACCCTGTGAATAAACGGCTTTTTTACGGTGATAACTGAAGACTTTCCTCGAGTTTTTAACTAAGAGAAGTTGTTTTTTTGGGGGGGTCTGTTTGTGCTACGTTTAGCGTTAGCACCTTAGCTAAACTTTAGCTCTGCCGTCTCAGCAGGTGAGATTTACGCGCTGCTGTTGTCCTTGATCGCTTTTCTCCAAAGCGTACAGACAGGCAGACATTTCCAAAGTCATCCTTCCTTCATATAAAGTCCTCATGACCTGACTTCTGAGGTGGAGAACTGTAACTGAAAGACGTTTCAGCGATCCAGCTACTTACCTAGCACCTATGGCTCCCATTTAAAGGTAAAAGGTCATTGCAGGATTACAGATGCTAAGCCAGATCATGGCGCAACAGGCTATGATAACGAGTGGAGGCTCAGTGAACTGATCTCTAACGTTAAAACCAGACCAAAGACGATTCATGCTTCATTTTTACTGATCCAGGGCTCTACGGACTGATGCACTTTGACCTTTGACATTAAGATCCATTAACCGATCCATATCAGTTTATCGTTACACCACTAGTAATCAGTATTAGCTAATCCCATTCAATCACATCCATAACCATTCACACCCCACAGATGAAGCAGAGGGGGCAAACTGGGGTCAGGTGTTTTACCTATCAACATGTGACCTCTGGGGAGCAAACCCTCAACCTACCGGTTCACACTACCAACTGAGTCACAAGATTTCTCTTGTTTTGTGTCCAAAGTGAAGAAGAGTTATCAGTGTCTCCCCTGTATGGAGCATCGTTCTCATCCTGACCAGGGGTAGAGCCAGTGGTAGCCCAGGCTACCTGAAGTCTAACCCAAATCCTTAACAGGGATAAACTATTTGCTTTGTTAGCCACTGAAATAATCTATATAGTCTGTTTGTAAATGTATTCAGTGACCAGTTTTACTAACTGTAATACACTAAAGGTGAAGTATATTGAATTGGCTCTTGGTATAAAAAGTTTGGACACACCTGTGGAAGCCATTTTTTATAGTGCCAATATAAATACACGTTTGACTGTGAATGCAAGGAGCTCAAAGACTCTGAACCAGGGTCTGGGTTGGACCAAGAGAAAAAACATCAAATGCTGCTTACCATTAACCTGAGAATCTTAATAATAAGACCGTCAGTTTTCCATTTTAATTCATGAGTAAGATTCTCACTGAAGGCCTGTGATACATGGATTAGAATACAAAGAAACCCAGAGACCCTGCACCCAATTAAAAAAAGCTAATTAATTCACAGAGCATTTCATTGAGATCATTAGACAGTCTTGTTAAGATTTGATGCTTGATCAGCTCTCAAGCTGCAGCCTGTTACTGTGGACAATCTCATTATGCATCTCCTCCAAAAGAAATCATCAAATTAAAGAGGAGTGCTTCATATCATCCTTCATTTCATTTCATTTGGTGCAAAACGGATTTCTGTTCTCCAGCTTAAAGTCCTAAAATCTGATGGTTAATATTCTTTTATCGGCTTCATTTACAGGAAAAGGCTGTATCATGGGTTCATAACTCTCCTTTGGGATCAATCACAGCCTGGTCTGGTGATCAAAGCTTCATAAATGACTCTGTGGCTCCTTCAGTGATATTTCTGGATGTTGTCCTCCAAGGAATGAAGATGGAATGAGCATAAAGTCATTTAGACTAGACTATGATGGTGAAACTAACAGAGACATTATAGGCCTAAAGGAGACAGTTGTATTCATGAGAAAACCTGAAAGTCATTGTAGACTTTTTAAGAAGTGTAAAAAAAATAACCTGTAAGATCTACTCAATTACATTAAATTATAATTTGTGTAAGAATGGCTCGCTCTCAGGAGCTCAGTGAACTCCAGTGTGGTACTGTGATAGGATGCCACCTGTGCTACAAGTCCAGTCGTGAAATTTCCTCGCTCCTAAATATTCCACAGTCAACTGTCAGTGGTATTACAACAAAGTGGAAGTGGTTGGGGACGACAGCAACTCAGCCATGAAGTGGTAGGCCACATAAAATGATGGAGCGGGGTCAGCGGGTGCTGAGGTGCATTGTGCGCAGAGGTCGCCAACTTTCTGCAGAGTCAATTGGTACAGACCTCCAAACTTCATGTGGCCTTCAGATTAGCTCAAGAACAGTGGTAGAGAGCTTCATGGAATGGGTTTCCATGGCTGAGCAGCTGCATCCAAGCCATACATCACCAAGTGCAATGCAAAGCGTCAGATGCAGTGGTGTAAAGCACGCCACAACTGAACTCTAGAGCAGTGATGACGCGTTCTCTGGAGAGACGAATCGCACTTCTCCATCTGGCAATCTGATGGACGAGTCTGGGTTTGGCGGTTGCCAGGAGAACGGTACTTGTCTGACTGCATTGTGCCAAGTGTAAAGTTTGGTGGAGGGGGGATTATGGTGTGGGCTTGTTTTTCAGGCTTGGCCCCTTAGTTCCAGTGAAAGGAACTCTGAATGCTTCAGCATACCAAGAGATTTTGGACAATTCCATGCTCCCAACTTTGTGGGAACAGTTTGGGGATGGCTCCTTCCTGTTCCAACATGACTGTGCACCAGTGCACAAAGCAAGCTCCATAAAGACATGGATGAGAGAGTTTGGTGAGGATGAACCTGACTGGCCTGCAACCCAATATAACACCTTTGGGATGAATTAGAGTGGAGACTGAGAGCCAGGCCTTCTCGTCCAACATCAGTGTGTGACCTCACAAATGCGCTTCTGGAAGAATGGTGAAAAATTCCCATAAACACACTCCTAAACCTTGTGGAAAGCCTTCCCAGAAGAGTTGAAGCTGTTATAGCTGCAAAGGGTGGACCGACGTCATATTAAACTCTATGGATTAAGAATAGAATGTCTCTTAAGTTAATATACGAGTCAAGGCAGGTGAGTAAATACTTTTGGCAATATAGTGTATTTAAGAAGCACTGCGGCCCCCGGAGAAGTGACATAATGTTGTCAAAAATTCACATAAATTTGAAGCCAAACAGAATAGCCCATACTGCAAGTGTTAAGACTTTGGTATGAACCATTGCCTATAGCTATCGGCTGCAACTGTTTAGTACAGAGAGATGCTGGATAGAGCTGTGGCTCACCGATCAGCTGACCTGATCATTTCCCTTTCTAGTTCAAGGAATGTTTTTTTCTCAAAGAAATGCAACCAAACCACAACAAGACAAGACAAGACTGATTCAATAAAAGCAGTGCATAATCATTCATGAACATGGATGTGCTTGATGTAATGTTAGCTACACCGTCATGTCCGCAGGTTAATTTAGGAATGTCTTCTAGTTCAGTGTTTCCAATCCATTTATCTTGGAGCCAGCCTTACATGTACCTAAGAAAAGCCACCCCCACCTCTCCCAGGATCCAAGAGAGAAGAAAAAGTGACGCATTGCCACCAAAAATCAACACAGATTTTAATTGTTTAACTGATAAAACCCTACAAAGGCCTATGCATACTTTTATTATCAAAATACTTCTGTATAAACTACTTTATAACTGCTTTATCGTGGTTTTAGTCAATATTTGCAAATCTTATTTTGGCAGACAGAGCCTCATATTCTCCCTAAAGATATTTTGCGCCTCCACTGGGGGTCCCGGGCTGAGGTTCAGAACCAGTGGTCTAGTTCATCCTCACATTTCATGTCTCCTCTCCTGAGCTCAACTGCAGGCTTGGCCTTGCACAGATAGCCAGCAAACTGATTTAGCATACTTCATACATCAGACACTCTGACCCCATGTTTAGCCAAGTAAAAAAAATAAATAAATAAAAATTTACTTAAAATATTTTTCTTTTGACTAAATCAGCTGTTGAAAAAAGTAAACTAGAACATTCCTCCTCTCCATTTAGAAAGTCTAACAGGACGTCTCTTATATTTCATCATCATTCTTCATTATTGCCTTGACGCTGCTAATTTATTTTTGTTAACTTCACAGTAAAGTCCAGACATCCAGGCACAAAGCAAACACTAAAGTAGCACAGAGACTGTTTATTTCTAAGCACAGGGTCTCTGTCTAAGCTGCAGTATTTAAGAATAGAGAGTGAGAACATTTTGACATTAGAACACAAAGAAATCAAGGATATATCTCTTTAGGGACCCTCCACCCAGGAAACTCCTTCATCCCCTTAATACCCATTCACACCCACACATGCACTTACTCTCTCTTGCACAATGCTCTGCATTCCTAATTAATTCACTGAGCATTTCATTGAGATCATTAGAGAGTCTTGTTAAGATTTGATGCTTGATCAGCTCTCAAGCTGTAGCCTGTTTCTGTTCAGCAGACTCTCTACAAATGCATGTGCCTGGGTTAATGGTGGTGATTTATAGATTGATTTTAATGACAAATAATGTGGTGCAACTCTTTACTTGTCATGCTTCTACTAGAACTGGCTCTAATGTTTATTTTTATTCCATATTGGTCATGTTGAGGATGCAAAGTTCAGCAGAACAAACATCCCTGCATGAGTAATGCCTATTACTTCATCCACAATATTGTGTCTGTGTTTAATTCCAGGAGTTTTGCTTATTGTAGGGGTCATCTGAAGGCCAATTAGGTCATAGTGTTGCGTCAAAGGCTGTCCCATTTTGCGGGCTTCTTCCAGTGAAAAGGGCACAAGCTCCCCTAAAAGCCTCAAATGAGACGTTTAGCGGAGCTCTGTCAACCTGCAGGTTATTGTATTATTCTATATACATTAAGTTTCCTGAAATATAAAACCTTGACGTTCAAAACTACAGTGGTGCTGACTGACTGTGTTTGTGTGGAGTATTACCTCCCCTGGCGGGAAAGGAGCCGGAGTTAGCGCAGAAGATTGAGCAATACCGACTAGATATAGTTGGGCTCACTTTCACACACAGCTCTGGTTCCAAAACCAAACTCCTGGAGAGGGCTGGACCGTCTCCTTTCCAGAGTTTCTCAGGGTGATAAGCACCAGGTATAGTCCCCTTTCTTGCCAGTGGCAGAGGGTGAGCCTCTGACTGTGGTATGCACCCTTCTTGAGGTCTCTGGATGGGGTCCTGTAGGGGGTCTCACCTCGTGACTCTATAGTTCTACTGGGGGACTTCAATGATCACATGGGCAATAAGAAAGAAACCAGGTGGGGGTCACTGGGAGAAACGGCCTGCCAAATCTGAACCTGAGCGGTGTTTTGTTGTTGGACTTCTGTGCTAGCCGTGGACTGTCCATGACAAACCTGGTACCAGAGTGGGCCCAAGATCTATGATCAACTTAGTTGTTGTTCCATCAGATCAGAGCTGTATGTCACTCAGGTGAAGAGAGGTGCAGAGTTGTCAGCTGATCATCACCTGGTGATGAGTTGGATCAGATGGCTGGGGAAGCTGCCAGACAGACCTGCTAAACCTAAACAGGTAGTGCAGGTGAACTGGAAATGTCTGGCTGAGGCTCTGTCCATGAGAGCTTCAACTCCCACCTCTGGAAGAACTTCCTGTGCATCCCAGGAGAGGCTGGAGACATGGGATTTGAGCTTTCCATGTTCAAAGCCTTTATTGTGGAAGCAGTTTTAAGGAGTTGTGGCTTGAAGACTGTCTGTGACTGTCATGGCAGCAACCTGAGACCCACTGGTGAAGAATCAGGCCAAAATAGGAGGCCTTTAAGGAATGGTTTACACAGGGTTCTCTAGAAGCAGCTGACAGGTACCAGGTGGCTTGGAGGGCTGCTGCTTTAGCAATTGCAGAAGCAAAGGAGGGAGGCTGTGGGAGGACTAGGGGAGGCTATGGAGAAGGACTTTCAGTGGGCCCAAAGATGTCCGGGCAAACTGTCCCATAATTCAGGAGGGGAAGGGGAGGGCTCTTCGTGGGCTGTTCTCTGACCTGCTGACCCAGACTGGGAATGTTGTTTTGCAGTGGAAGGAACACTTTGAGGAACTCTTTAACCTGGCCAACATGTCCTCCGAGGTGGAGGCAGTCTGATGATCTGGGGGAAGGTTCATCTACTGTATATCCTTACAGGTAGCCAAAGCCCCCTGGTGGCAAGGCACCAGGTGTAGATGAGATGAGATGCTGAAGGCTCTGGACGTTGCTGGGCTGTATCATGCAAAGAGGAAACCATATGTGAACAGGCTCCAGAAATGTTGCTGTCTTCTCTGGGCCAAAGCTCATTTAAAATGGACTGAGGTGGAATGGAAAACTGTTCTGTGGTCAGAGGAAATAAATTTTGACATTCTTTTAGGAAACCACAGACATGGTGTCCTGCATACTAACAAGGAGAGGGACCATCCAGCTTGTTATCTTGGAACAGATCTAAAGCCTGCATCTCTGATGGTATGGGGTTTTAGTGTGTGGGCAGCTTACACATCTGGAAAGGAACTATCAATGCTGAAAAGTAGACAGAGGATTTTAGAGCAACCTTTGCTTCCATCCAACCAGCATTTCTTGCAGGGAAGGCCTTGACCGTTCCAGCAAACAAAGCTGAACCACATACCACATCCATCACAACGACATGGCTTCACAGTAGAAGAGTCTGGGTCCTGAGCTGGCCTGCCTGCAGTCCAGACCTTTCACTAATAGAAAACATTTGGAGCATCATGAAAGAAAAAATCCAGCAGAGAAAACCCAGGAATGTTATGCAGCTAGAATCCAAAATCAAGCAAGAATGGGACAACATTAATCTACCAAAACTGCAGCAGCTGGTCTCCTCACTTCCCAGACATTTACAGACTGTTGTTTAAAGAAGACGGGATGCTACACAATGGTAAACATGGCCCTGTCCCAGCTTTTTTGAGATGTGTTGCTGCCATCAAATTCAAAATGAGCTCATATTTTTCATGAAATCATAAAATGTCTATTTTTCAACATCTAATATGTTTTAACGTTCTATTGTGAATGAAATATGAATTAATGAGACTTGGCAATCACTGCATTCTGTTTTATGTACATTTTACAATGTCCCAACTTTTTTGAAACTAGGGTTTTTATCCCTTCTTCCTTGCTTTATTCTTTTTTATTCTGTTAGTTTCTTTTTTAATGTATATCTGTTGTTTGAGGAGCAGTTTGCTAATAATCTGGTTTGGGGCAGTGTCATAGGCCTAGCTACCAATCAGAAACCATCAGCACTTTAGCCCCGCCCCCATAGATCCTAGGCTTTTGGACAGTGGTACCCCTGAGCAGGCACTTTAAGGGTAGATTTTATTTTCCCAGAAGTAAATTTGGACCCTGGTTCCTATGGTTAAAAAGTTCCTTAAAAGGTTCCTAGTTCCTGGATTTAGTTCCTACTGTTTAACAGTACCTAAAGAGGGGTTGGATGCTAAAACAGCATCAGAGAGTAGACAGTAGAGGAAGGTATGCTTCTAAATGTTTGGCAACAGAAATAAGACTTGTTTGAGACATGATCTATGTTCCCAGTGTAAATAAAACTTCATAAAAGCTGTCAGAGTATGAACACTTAAAGAAAGGAGCTTTTCGTTCATGACGCTACTCAGTGTTTCATCCCTTTAAAGTCTTAACAGGATACAAAGCCTCATACAAAGAGAGCTCATGTGTTTGTGTACCCAGGGCTGTGAGTGATTACTGCTCATAGGAAGGGGCAGCCCTTTAATTAGTCAGGGGTCTCTGGGGGGCCATTACCACGGGGGAATCTTGCCCCTCTTTATTAGCCCATTTTAATATTGACTAAGTAAAGAGATACACAGAGAGGGACCGTGTTGTGTCCTGAGACGGGACACCAGCTCATGTGAATATGCATGCTGGGACGTGGGCCGGGGGAGTCGGGGGATGCAGAGAGGTGTGACGGGGTGATGGACGACTGGGGCCGGGCATCATCTGGGGTCCCTCACACCAGAACAAAAGAGGCCGCAAGTTCCATCGGACGTAATAAAGAGACTGTGGAAATGTAGATCAAACAATGAAGAGGAGAGGAACATTTCTGTAGAAAAAGGAGGTGAAGGGTTTGGAAAGTCTGAAAGTATTTCAGATGGACAAGAGTTATTTTAGCTGCTGCAGATTTATTAAATATAAGAAAAAAATCCCAGGCGATGTGCTGGGGATTCTTTTGTCTTGAGGGTTTGGTGTGAAGTCACCATAAAATTTAAAATAAGCTCTCTGAACTTGCTCCTTTCCTTTTATTATATTCTAATATAATCAATCATGGTTGCAAGAGTTCAGGCTGAATATTCTTTATGTCTGGTATTCATAAGGATACCCTTCAGTCAGAGCCGGCCTCAGGCATCAGCAGCATAGGCAAATTCTATGGGCACACTCCATTTCATTGTCTCTTTCACTTGGACCTGCACCTGCAGCCCCCTCATTCAATACCCTTATGACAAGGTGTGCACAGGGGAGATGTCATAGTTCAGACTGGCTGAAGAGGGTCATAGTGTTTTTTTGTTTGTTTGTTTGTTTGTTTTTTAAATGTTTGCACTGAGCTAAAAGTATCAAAACAGAGAGCTTTGTACCAGAAAACAGTAAAATTACCCCCAACTCTGTTTCTCTAATCTGGCACAGAGCCAGGCAGCTGCACTGTAACCAGAGTTTACTGTAAGGTCAGGAGGCAGGCTAATTCTTGGAGTGCTTGTCTATTTTTCACTTGAACCAGATGCAGCAGGATCAAACATCTTACCTGCTGAAGGTGTGTTTTAATTCACATTTCACTGTCTTTAGTCCTGGATGATTAAAAGAAGCAGACTGTGGCTCTCTCTACAAGCAGAAACTGTTCAATCTCTCATGTCTGTTGATGTTTCAGTTAGGGCTATCTCCTGCTATAGGCGGACTATGCAAATGCATAGGGCCCCACAAGCCACTAGGGGGCCCCAAAGCTGAATGTTCATTCTTATCTGATGAGAATTAAAGGGGACATATGCAAAAATCACTTTTCTAACAAAAATATATGCCCCTGGCCTGTCCACAATCCCCAGTACCAGAACACCCCCCCCCCCCCAGGTTCGTTTGGCCCTCCCTGCTCGGAAGAAGGTTCCAATCTCCACATCCATCAAGCCACATCCATTTCCTGAGAGGGGCGGAGTCAGACAGCTCAGTAACATTTAAAGCTACGCACACAGAAACAGCTAATTCTGAGCAGGGCTGAAACAGACGGGCTTTTAGACATGTAAAAATCAATCCTGGAGTGTTTGTTCAGCAAAAAACTTCACAGACATGTTTTTGGGATCTCCGAAACCAAAATAAACTCGCCAAAAAAGGGTAAAATATGTCCCCTTTAAAATGGCCTGTCTTTATCTCTTATATGCTCAAAAATAAATGCAGGGTATCAGAATAAAATGAGCCACAATGATTGTTATTATGCAGATGTACGCTATGTTATCGTCCACTGAAAGTTTTTTCCGATATTTGCCACTTAACATTACTTTAGGATTACTGATGATGTATTTATTGAGTTTAGTGTGTATTTTATTGGACTAAAATACATAACACTAGTTATTTATTAAGTTACTAATAAATATTTAGCCTGTTGTTGATTATTTTGGACTATTGTGGCTGTGGATTATTGCTCTGAGTGGATTATTAACTTTTTTTTTTGAATCAAAAGAACCCTATTATCACAAACTGAAGTAAGTGTAATGTAAACGCTGCTATATATGACTGTTAGCTCTGCCCACAGAAATAAACATAGGTTAAGAGCATAAACCTTTTAATATGAGAGGTCATCATGTCTATAGCCTGTGCACTCATGAAGTGTAGTAGATTGTGACCTGTTCGTTGATTTTCTAATTAGGAATCTCTCCATCATGGTTTCACAAACTAGGGGCCCCCAGACAGCATCTTGCATAGGGCCCCAACAAAGCTTAAACAGTCCTGGTCTCAATGATATAGTATAGTGAAGTATCCACTGATGGACACGTTCTATCCCAAGTCTGTCATAATAAAAACTTTCTTGGTAATCATCATTGTATCATCATTTCTGTAGCAGTTTACCAACAAAGACAGAGACTTAACTTCACATAACTCAGAAAATTAGATATGAAGAATACCTGAGGAGTTAAATACAGGATGAGAAAATCAAACTGAGACTTTTAAACTCTAAAGCAGTGATACTCAGCGTGTGGCTCTGATCCACATGTGGCTCATTTGTGATTATTTGTAGCTCTTTTATGTCTTAATTTGAAATATTATTCCCCCAGAAACCCTTAGAAAGGAACATTTTACCTTGAAAATTACCCATTGCCAGAAACATTAATCAGTTTGTTTCCCACACTTACACAGTAGGCTTTAATTGTCAAACTTAATTCTCAATCTTAATTTTGTCTGCATATTTCCATTGCCCTTATTTGCATTTTTTTGCTACTTTAATTCCATTTTTTACTGCTCTTAGCCCATTTTTGACACTGTTATCCACCTTTTTGCAATGTTTTTGCCCATTTTGTGTCGCCTTTTTTCCACTTTTTGCCCATTTAAGCTGTCGTTTGCAGTTAAATGCCATTCATTTCCAATTTGCCACTCTTTTAAACTTTTTGGCCATTTTCCACACCTTTTTTCCTGATTTTTGGCCATTTTAGTCGTTTTTCACCCATGTTTTTTGACACTTTCTGCCCTTTTTTGCCACTTTTCTCCCAGTGTTAGTCGCTTTTCTTCATTTTTTTGCCACTTCTTTTCAACACTTTTCTCCCCATTTTGACACTTTTCTCCTGCTTTTTGCAATTGTTTGCTCTTTTTTTACCACTTCTCACCAATTTTAGCTGCCTTTTGCAATTAAATGCCACATTTTGCACATTTTTCACATCTTTTTTTCTGATTTTTGCCCATTTTACTCACCTATTTTTTGTCACTTTTAACTCATTATTTGTCCACTTCCCACCCATTTTTGCCACTTTTCTCTCTGTGTTTCCCACTATTTGACCATTGTTGCAACCTTTAACTTATTTTAACCTCCACTTTTCACCACTTAGATTGAGGGTCTTGCAGATGTGTTTTTCAACAGTTTGGCTCTTTGGGTGAGCAGGGTTAGTAACACTGCTCTAAACTGTCTATAATGGCATAAATGTGATTGTTTGTAGCCACTGAGAGAAAAGATCCATTAGAGCAGACGGATGATTCCTCCAATCAAGCTGTAACTTTTATTTTTAATTTGAGGCTTGTATTTCTCGTGAGTGGGCGTGGCCTTATCTCACTCAACCGACACGCCCACACCATCCTAGAGCAGATATTACTGCCTCATTGTTCATGATTTTGAAGTTTTATAAACTTAGAGATGTTTTTTCATGACTGAAATTTGGCCTGATGGTTCATAGCACAGTTGCCTGTCATACAACAAACCCAAATACAATTTTTTTTTATCACTTTACAGGGACTTAAACTTCAATATAGCCGACTAAATACAACAAAAATTTGCATGTAACTGGACTGTTAGTCAGGGACGTCCCTAGGTTTAAATCTCATCTTCTTTCCTATTGGATTACAAGTCTATGAATCCTGTTGTACAGTCAGAGTTTCTTTGTCTTTGGAGGATTATAGCATTCATTTCACTACCTTTATATAAAATGACTCTGAAAAAACGATCTAGCACAAACTCTTATCCAGAGAATTTCAAATTAAGGTTTTAGATTTAGCTGTGCTAGTAACCATAATTCTTGTCAAAGTCACTTTTTCCTCGGGTACCAAAGTTAGAGACGGGTGAACTGGAGAGCAGACACTAATTCCTGCCAAGGACAGACTTGATCTCTTCCAATTTCATCCCCACACCTCTCTGAAAGCTCCTTTAATTAAAAGTCAGACTGGAAAATGAACACATTTCTCTCCCTCTCTCTCTCTCTGAAGTAAATATTCAAATGTCATTGTTTTCGGACTCAGCTGCTCATTTCACATGGAGTCAAATGAAGAGCAGTGTCACAGCGGCTGGCTAATTAGCCGCCCTGATGCATGTGTTTTAGCCGTGTTGTTTGGGAATAGAGAGATTACTGGATTGAGAGCCATATGTTGTTAAGCAGCGACCTTGGAGAGACCAGAGACACATCTCTCTCTGCTAAAGTGGCTTCACCGCTGTATCAAGCCTTTCAGAAAGCTCCCGAATGCAATTACAGCCAGGGATTATGTCCCTTACTCCACACTGGGATAAACTCAAATTGGCCACAGTGTGTGTTTAAGTGTATGTTTTTGTGCATGTGGGAGTGGAAAGGCTTGTTATTGGCAGCTGATCCTCCCTCAAGGCTTCTGTTTCATCACTCTGACCTCCTGTTTGGGCTGCAGAGACGAGTAAACACAGACGAGAGCTTCATACGCTGTTTTCACCAAAGACAGAGAGTTCCTGCTGTTTTCAGATGTGACTACAGACGGCAGTAGTAGTCTACTCACTTAACTTTGGTTTGAATGGTGTCAGAGCTAGAAAACCACAGCTGATACCCTGAGGATTCTTTATGAAGGAATAATAAATATAGGTAGTATGAAGTATTATGACAAAGAGATCCACTGCATGGATATAGTTAACATCCATCTGGGCTACAGGCTTCAGACGGTGTTTGAATAGGGCAGGATTTCCAAAAACATCTCAAAGGATGACTGGACGAATGTTCTGTACGGCACAGTCGTTAAAGACCAATCAGAGCAGCAAAATGTGTGACGCATTGGGCATGCAGCCCAAGAGTTAATCCTAATATGTGCTCAACAGACAGTTTCAATCATAGTTCACTATCAGAGGAGCAGGTTGAATCAAACTCAAGGAAGGGCAAAAAAAATAATAAATAAAGCTTCTGGCACCATTCTTCTTCTTTATTCAGTCTCAGTCCGGGCCTGATTGGAGATTGGAGATTAGAGATTGGAGCTTTGCAAAATGGATGAATGAATGCCTGATGACAGACAAGGAATCTGGCTAATGCATGTATGGGAAAGACACAAAAAGTGAATTATTTTCCATCCCATACATGCAAAATGGGGGGTTGGATTATCAGAGCCTGGGAGAGGCAAAGATTGGATGAAACAGTGATTTTTTTCCATTTTGATTTTTTGTGCAGCTTCAGATTGTATAGAAAGTGCAACATCTTTGTCCCTGAGGGTAAAAACACCCCAGTAAAGACTGCCATAGAAATGTTATACATTAACTCACTGAGTGCCAGCCCTTTTATAAAATGGAAAGTGGACCTGCTCCGCTCACTCGGCAGCCATTCCTCAGAGTCTGGGTCGGAAAAGTCCGTCTCTGAAGTGTTGTCGCTGTATGCATCCAGCTGGATAGCGGGTGCCTTTTCTCTCCGACACACGGGGGAGATCTCGCGGTGTTCTTTAGCCTCTTGCCAGCCGAGGCAGATGAACGAACGCGCCGATCGCTGGATTCACTGTCGGTTTCAGTGAGTAACCGATTTCTCACGCAAAAGTTTGAAGTTTCTTCCAGTGCCCGCTGGCGAAACTGGCCTCTTGACTCCCTCAGTTTTCTGGGGGGCATTTTGTGCCAAAAACTGAATATTTTAGAACTTTTATCTTAGATTACCTCCATCCCGGCGTCTCCACTTCCTGCTCTGACCTCAGTGGCTTTGATCTACCGTCTCTTCCGTGTTCTGACTACGTATCCCAGAAGCCCCAAAATTACTCACAGGGAGCGTGAGAGCGCCCCCTTGAGCCAGCCGCCAAAAAAACACTTTGACGTATATATACGCCAATGGCACTCAATGAGTTAATCTATCTCTCCAGTTGTTTTTTAATGAATACTGTTTGTAACTTCGGTACTCACATACAAAGCAAATGTTCACTTTTTTTCTAAATTTTAACTTTTCAAATGCCATTTTGTGTTCCTAGGATTTTTTTTTTTTACTCTTTTGGGCTGTATTTTTTTGTGGATAACTTTGGTTGTGTTGATGCATATGGCATACATTTTGCCAAGGGTGTGTAGATTGAGAAAGGAAATTTGTAATTCTGGGAATAAAAATGGTGATAAACAGTAAAAATAAAGTTTTGAAGGGATTTCAACACCAATGAATGAAAAAAACAGAGAGAAAAAGAAATCAAACTTCAAAGAATGTGTCAGTGGGGTAAAAACTACCCTTAGGTTCACAGGTGTGACTATTTTTTTAAACACTGTATCAAAGTCTTCAAAAATTCCTGGAATAACAAAATCCCCCCCACAATACAAACCCTCATCCAAAAGAATACCTTTTGCCTCAAAACAAACAGATTTATCCACAAGAAACAGTCCAGAAGGTAAAAATACCTCCAGGGGCACAGGAAGGTTCATTCTGTGTTTATCTCTCTGAATAAACAATTGTACTGGTTCAAAACCAGAAATGTTGGTATGATTGATTATCAACACAACATCTTCTTCCTTTAATTGAATTATTCGTTTTCACAAGTGTTAAATTAAGAATATGGAACTTTTGCCCTTTGTCACTGACAATAAATGTGACATGGCCTCTTGGTAAACAAAGTCGCTGATCCTGTACTATGTGGACATACAGATGCATCTCAAGAAATAGAGTATCATGAAAAGTTTTTGCTCTGATTTTATTTCAAAAATTGAATCTTCCATTTGTTCTAGGTTTATCTTAGAAGACGTGAAATACCTCAAGATGTTTTTTGTTCTAATTGTGATGATCGGATTACAGCTCATGAAAATAATCAATCAGTTAACTTTTATTTATACTGGAGATTTCATTGAGGAGCATTACAGAAGAAAGTTAGAGAATACAAACCAATAGAAACAGAGGAGAGACTGACGAAAGGACTTTGATGGTCACACTTACAGAAAACAACTACAGACACAAAGTTGGAGGTTTAAAATAACATCTCTAAAAAGCCCAAAAGGTAAAAGCTTGATCATCTTAAGCAGCTGCTGTAACCTGTTCCCTGAGTCAGGAGCAGAAAAGGAAAAGCCGGTCTTTCCCAGGTCTGACCTGACTCGTGGAACATTCAAAAGCAGAGGAGCGTGTGTGACAATCGTTTATAGAGAGACGGAGAAGCTCAGTGAGGTATGATGGTAATTTTACTAAAACGCCACTTTACAAAACATTAGAATATTGTGGGAAAGTTTAATTTCTCAGTTATTTCTCTCACTCTGGTTCAGTACACACAACCACACTCATGGAGAAGACTGCTGACTTTATAGTTGTATGGAGGACAATCTGACACCCTCCATGAAGAGGGTAAGCCACAGAAGGTCACTGCTGAAAGGTCAGGCTGTTCTCAGTCTATATCAAAGCAGATTTATGGAGAAAAGTTGGTAAGAAAAGGAGCACAGGCAGCAGGGATGAGCTTAGCCTTTAGAGGATTGTCAAACAAAGCAGATTCAAGAAATTAAAGCTGGCTCCGACTAATTCAGTCAGATTTTGGCCAGACTGCATCATTGCAGCTCATCGTCAAAACTCAGGCTTGATCAAATGGTTCCAGCGTGACATAATTAAAGAGGAATCCAAGACAACGCCACAACCTCGACTCCACGGGACAAACATGTCTGGAATTTTCTTTCATTGTCGTTTAGTTTGACACTCTGACCTGACGCCTAACAACAGTAGAGTATTTACTCCTTATCTTTGCATCATCATTCACAAGAATCCCTACTTTTCTTCCTCCAGGGATCTAATGAGTGCAGTTTATTTTATTTATGTTATCACGAGCATACCTTTTAAGTTCTATCTGAAGGAGACAGTGGTGTCATCAGCATACGATAAACGGTTGGGATCACTCTCGTAGTGTGGCCAGGCTGTTGGCCAAAGCAGGACAATCTTTAGGTGCATAGTCTAACATGGTGCTGTTGTGAATGAGCAATCCTGTAGTCTGAGCCGGCCTTTAGGGGAGTCAGTGGATCAAGAGCCCCCACACAGACTGGTCCAGGAAATGGACCACGAGCGTCATGTTCCTAGTGTTGAGCCAATCCTGAACCCCAGACCATGGTATAGGCATCTCACCTGGACTAAGGAGACAAAGAAATGGACCGTTGTGGTCTCAAAGTCCTGTCTCCAGATGAAAGTAAATTTTGCATTTAATTTTTAAATCAAGGTCTCAGAGTCTGGAGGATGATCAGGGAGATACAGAATCCATGGAGCTGGAAGTCCAGTGTCCCTAGTCTCCACAGACATGGTTTCAGGTACCATGTCATCTGCTGCTGTTGGTCTACTAGTCTTTATCAAGTCCAGAGTCAGCACTACAAAGTAAACCACAGCCTTGTTGGTCACGTTTCTCTATGCAGAAATCCCTACTAGCCCTCGAACAGGAGTTGTCCACTAGTGCGTGATGTCATCTGCAAAGAAAGAAGGTTAGATTCTCCAAATCAGTCCTCTGTCTTACTTTTTCTCTGATTAAAGATCCTTTTTTACCAACACCTCCTGAGTTTTATGCTGCCTCTCTTCCCACTCATGAGCTTGGTCTTAACAATATTTCTCTGTTACTTTAAACTGCAGCTGTGCTTTTAAATGTTGTCCTCTTCTAGGCTGCCTTTTTGGGAGGAAAATTATATTTTCAGGGACACATGAAAATGCACTGAAATATTTCACATTGCACCTTTTCTTTTGTGATCTCAGTGCCACATTTTTAATGTTAAAGGCAACAAAAGCAGGGATGTGACCTTGGAGGAGCTATTGCTAGGCGTAGCATACTCAAGATCTTTGTATGCTGCAGATCTGCTTTCATTTACATTCTGTAGAATTATTCCATCTTATTTCTATGTCCACGCCATAATTATTTGATTTTGGCACTTAGGGCACTTTCACATTAGGCCCAGTTGTTTCGAACTGAGCCGCGGTACGTCTGCATTCACACTACCCAAACGAACCGGACTTTGGGCTCAAGTGTACTCGGATCCGGGACCAGGCCCCTAGTGTGAAAGCACCCTAATTGTTCCTCCTGTAGACATCTGGCAGAGTGACCTGGTGTTACATCCTGACCAGGAAAAGTCTGATCTTTGAGTTTTTCTTTAATTTGAACTCTAGTCATCATTATTCTCCTCGATTCATCCTCTAAAATGTCTTTAAAGTCTGGACTTTGGTATGTTTCAGAGACACGGAGACCTTGAAACACAATAAAGGTCATAAAATGAAATCCCTGAATATATTTGACTCTTATTATCTCTTTGTTTGACAAAATGTCGCTGATTTACCTGAAAGAGAAACATCTCCTCGTCACCTCTGTGCTCCCAGACACGTCCACTACAGCAGACATCCAAACCTTTAATTCAACAGAGGAATAATGAGGCAGAAAAAGGTGTGTGACTGTCACTTTCTGTGACTGTGTGCATGCGTCTGTGAGTGATGAGCTCTGGGTGTGTGTGTGTGTGTGTGTGAGCAGCGTCCCTGCTGTGAGCCTAATTAAAAGGCGCTGCGTGCAGAGGGGGCAGCTTTGGCGCCCAACCGAGTCCCTTTATACCCCATCTTTCCTGCCTCTCTATCCCCGGCCTTTGATTACTGCCGAGCGCTAATGCCCCTCGATCGCTGCTGCACATGTGACCCGGAGAGGCTGAGAGAGAGAAGATGACAGAGATCCTTCCTCCTGGGTTTGCTTTAGAAGAGGAAAGTCCTGTTTCATCAAATGATTGTCAAGCTGAAGGAAAAAAAAACTAATTTTTAGGAAAAACACTGCAGGAAAAATGAATAACTTCCTTTAATTACCTGGAAGGACTTATCAGGTGTTCTAGATACTCAGATATCCCTTTTAATTAGTTAAGCTTTCAGTATGAGTAAGTATTTTTATCCCACTGCAATTAAATAAAAACAATCAGTTCAGTAAGAGCAGAAACTGTAAGAGGATGTGCATAATTTTGTTTAATCTTTTTAAGTCAATTTCCAGTTTGTTTATCAGGACCTTCACTGATTTATCTTTGGAAAAGAACACCTAGTAATAACATTTATTCACATGTACTTTATTATGGAGTTGCCCTGTTATGCAACAGCCTCCACTCTTCTTGGGAGGCTTTCCACAAGATTTTGGAGTGTTTCTGTGGGAATTTGTGCCCATTCATTCTGTAGCGCTTTTATGAGGTCAGGCACTGATGCTGGAAGAGAAGGTCCGTCTCAAGATGTCCAAAATGTCTTGGTATGTTGAAGCATTAAGGTTGGCCTTCACTGGAGATAAGAGGTGTAGCCCAAACCCTGAAAAAAGCCCCATACCATTATCCCTCCTCCACCACATTTCGCAGTTAGTGCATTGCAGTCAGGCCGGTAAAGTTCTCCCAGCAAAATATGGATGAAATGAATGACTGAATACATGAACAGACAGAGAGTTTGATCCATATCCATATAGGCCTCTATCTTGGAGCATAAATGACCCTCTAGGGCAGGGGTACTCAAACGTTTCAGCGTGCGCCCCTCAAATTAAAGGTGCCAGAGACCGGGGACCCCCACTGTACCTGAGGGTGGTTGAACACAGACATGTGAGAACAAGCTCTGATCTTTGAGATAGGAAGGGAGAAGCTACTTGGTAAGAGGAATCTGCTTTTGGTTGTTTCAGTTGGAAGTAGGTTGTTGGCAGTTTTTGCTTAGGCTGAACGTGTTAGTTTCACTCTCTCTGCAACAATAGGTGAGGCAGTTGACGCGTGTGGCTCCCTCTATTGATTGCTAAAAGTGTAAACTGCCGGGGCGGAGTTTCACTGTAGTCCAAGCTTTAAGAGAGTTTGAATCTAAATTTGCCAGCAGAACAAGCTCTGATCTTTGAGATAGGAAGGGAGAAGCTACTTGGTAAGAGGAATCTGCTTTTGGTTGTTTCAGTTGGAAGTAGGTTGTTGGCAGTTTTGCTTAGGCTGAACGTGTTAGTTTCACTCTCTCTGCAACAATAGGTGAGGCAGTTGACGCGTGTGGCTCCTCTATTGATTGCTAAAAGTGTAAACTGCCGGGCGGAGTTTCACTGTAGTCCAAGCTTTAAGAGAGTTTGAATCTAAATTTGCCAGCAGAACAAGCTCTGATCTTTGAGATAGGAAGGGAGAAGCTACTTGGTAAGAGGAATCTGCTTTTGGTTGTTTCAGTTGGAAGTAGGTTGTTGGCAGTTTTGCTTAGGCTGAACGTGTTAGTTTCACTCTCTCTGCAACAATAGGTGAGGCAGTTGACGCGTGTGGCTCCCTCTATTGATTGCTAAAAGTGTAAACTGCCGGGGCGGAGTTTCACTGTAGTCCAAGCTTTAAGAGAGTTTGAATCTAAATTTGCCAGCAGAACAAGCTCTGATCTTTGAGATAGGAAGGGAGAAGCTACTTGGTAAGAGGAATCTGCTTTTGGTTGTTTCAGTTGGAAGTAGGTTGTTGGCAGTTTTGCTTAGGCTGAACGTGTTAGTTTCACTCTCTCTGCAACAATAGGTGAGGCAGTTGACGCGTGTGGCTCCCTCTATTGATTGCTAAAAGTGTAAACTGCCGGGGCGGAGTTTCACTGTAGTCCAAGCTTTAAGAGAGTTTGAATCTAAATTTGCCAGCTGGGGCGGTTAGCGGCTGTGCACAATCAACTCAATTGTGCACATCTGTGGCATATCTCTCTATATAAGTACACAGACTGCGCTGAAGCGTCAGCGTAAGCGTCAGCCCAATTGTGTGAAGACCACATTGGGTAAAGACCACATTGGGTAAAGACCACATTGGGTAAAGACCACATTGGGTAAAGACCACATTGGGTAAAGACCACATTGGGTAAAGACCACATTGGGTAAAGACCAGCGAGTCTACCTGTGCGAGTCCACCGAGCAAGGCCACCGACAGGCAGCACTGCCTCATAACAGTCTAACGCACCCCAGCAGTCTAACGCAACATGTGCAACCAAAAAATACAAGTCATATATGGGAACAGAAAGAAGCACAATAGTTACAGAAAACGAAACCTGCATAATCTATCCACTTTGCAGAATGCCTCTTTTCCACAACCTTTTATCACAGTTGGCCTCTGGAACTGCCAGTCTGCAGTTAACAAAGCAGAATTCATCAATTCCCTCACTAAACTGTCTAACATTCAGGTCCTAGCCCTGACAGAAACTTGGGTCCGTCCTGAGAACACTGTAACACCAACTGCTCTATCAGTTGATGCAGTGTTCTCTCATACACTCGCTCTTCTGGCCGAGGAGGTGGCACAGGCATTATTCTCTCTCTCATAGCTGGAACTTCAGCCAGTTCAAACCCTTGGACAATAACACCTCATTTGAATATCATGCAGTACAGGTCACTGCCCCAATAAAGGCTTACATGGTTGTGGTATACCCACCTGGGGGTCACCTGGACAACTTTATTGTGGAACTGGACATGTTACTCTCAGACATCCCTGATGATGGCACACCATTGGTTGTCATGGGTGACATGAACATCCACTTGGATAGAGCCCAGGCTACTGATTTTATTTCACTACTGTCCTCCTTTGACTTGAAACTGGTTCAAACGCCTCCTACACACAAGGCTGGTAATACACTGGATTTGATTCTAACTCGCAATTGCTCCACGGCTAATTTGAGTGTAACACCACTTCACCTCTCTGACCACTACTTCATTCAGTTCTCACTTGGCTTACCTGAACTTCAACAATCTACTACTCAGTTAAGATCATACCGCAGAAACCTTCAGTCACTTGACCCAACACAGCTGTCTGACGAGGTCTCAGCTGCACTAGCCTCATGTAACGAGTCCTTCACACTCACTGTTAACGAGGCCACAGACACATTCTGCTCCTCACTGACCTCCTCTCTGGACAAACTCTGCCCTCTGGTGTCTAAGCCTATTCGTAATACTCCACCTTGTCCCTGGCTCACTGAGGTCATCAGAACCCAAAGGGCAGGGCTCAGAGCGGCAGAGAGAAAATGGCGTAAATCCAAACAAACCACTGACTTGAGTGCTTATCAGCAAAAACTGTCCTGTTTTACCTCTGCTCTAAAATCTGCTAAGAAGGCGTTCTATCAATCAAAGATCTGTGCTGCCACTGATGCACGCAAACTCTTCTCTGCTTTTAACTCGCTCCTCTCTCCTTCAAACCCACAACCCTCCAGTATGTTGACTCCAGACATGTTCGCCTCCTACTTCACTGACAAGGTTTCTGCCATCCAACCAATTCTCTGAGCCTGTCCAACTCAGTTTTCTGCCACCAGCTAGTGATGCATCACTTAGCTCATTCTCTCCACTAAGTGAGAGCGAGGTCACCAGGCTTCTGCTTGACTCTAAGCCCACAACCTGTCCCTCGATCCGATACCATCACATCTTGCAGGCGATTGAGCCCACAATCAGCCCTGCTGTGAGTTGTATCATTAACTCCTCTCTGTCCACAGGTGTTTTCCCAGCTGCTTTCAAGCAAGCGCGGTTACACCACTGCTCAAAACCCACTCTCAACCCAGCCCTGGTTGAAAATTACAGGCCGGTCTCACTTCTCCCATTCCTATCAAAAATAATGGAGCGCACAGTCTTCAACCAGCTCTCAGAACACTTGCAGAACAATGATATACTTGATAAGAATCAGTCTGGCTTTAGTCGTGGCCACTCTACTGAAACTGCACTTTTGTCGGTAACGGAATCACTTCGCTTGGCCAGAGCAGCTGGTCAGTCCTCAGTTCTCTTACTGCTGGATCTGTCTGCTGCCTTTGACACAGTAAACCACCAAATCCTCCTCTCCACACTCTCTTCACTTGGTATCTCAGGATCTGCCCTACAGTGGTTTAAGTCCTACCTCACAGGGAGATCTTTTAGAGTATCATGGAAGGGAGGAGTGTCTAAACTGCATGGCTTATCAACAGGGGTGCCTCAAGGGTCTGTGCTTGGTCCCCTACTTTTCTCAATATACACCACCTCACTTGGTGCAATCATCCACTCCCATGGCTTTTCTTATCACGGCTATGCAGACGACACACAGCTATTCCTGTCCTTTCCACCTGATGACACAACTGTCTCAGCTCGGATCTCATCCTGCCTTGCTGATATTTCTAAATGGATGAGGGAACGTCACCTTCAGCTCAACCTGCCCAAAACTGAGCTCATTATCATCCCAGCCAGTCCCACTATTGAACCGCAGATCAATATCCAGCTTGGATCAAATAATCTCTTGCCCACTAAGACAGCCCGAATCTGGGTGTCATGATTGATGACCAGCTAACCTTCAAGCTCCATGTGGCCTCGGTCCTGCCGCCGCCTCTACAACATCAAGAGGATCAGACCCTACTTGACAGAGCATGCTACACAACTCCTAGTACAGGCTCTTATAATATCATGCATTGACTACTGTAACTCATTACTGGCAGGCCTACCTGCATGCACTGTTATACCTCTGAAGTTGAACCAGAACGCAGCAGCACGTCTGGTCTTCAACCAACCCAAGAGAGCTCATGTCACGCCTCTTTTAATCTCTCTACACTGGCTTCCAGTTGCAGCTTGCATTAAATTCAAAACTCTAATCATTGCTTGCAAAGCAGTAACCAAAACTGCTCCTGTTTACCTGGAGTCCCTCATCCAGGTCTACACTCCTTCTCGCCCACTACGCTCAGCCAGTGAAAGGCGCCTGGTACTTCCAGCTAATCAGGCTCCTAAGTCAATGCCCAACTCTTCTCCTCTGTTGTCCCTAAGTGGTGGAATGAATTACCCAACTCCATTCGATCTGCAGACTCCCTCTCTACTTTCAAGAGAAGGCTAAAGACCCAGCTCTTTAGAGAACACTATGCACTTAGCTAGGCAATTCTCTACTGTTGTCCCCAGTAGTAGATTGAGTCTCAGCCAGACTATTCCCCACTGCTGTCCCCAGTGGTTGAATGAGTTTCCCAACTATAGTGTTCTCGCACTGTCCTGCTCTACTTCTGGGATTTCTTTGCCCAGCTCTTTGGGAATGATCCAGCACTTGGTACTTGGTAAATAGTTGTTGTGAAGCCTAATGAATGGCAATTAGTGATCCCACATTTTCCTTGATTCATTGTTGCTGTCTAAAAACAAAAAAAACAAAAAAAACAAAAAAAACACAAAAAAAAAAAACCCAAACAAAAAAAAAAAAAAAAAAAAAAAAAAAAAAACTACATAAACAACGTATATTTTAGGTACTCTGCCTTAAACTCTACACGGCAGCACTTGCGTCCAATTGAACCTGAAGCACTTGATGGCACTTACTGATGTTGTTTCTTCTTGTCTAGATCATTGCTTGTGTTGTTCTTGCTCTCAAATGTACGTCGCTTTGGAGAAAAGCGTCTGCTAAATGACATTGTAACATTGTAACATTGTAACATGAACATTCAAGAAAAGTTATGTGCAGACAAGGCATATAAGGGGGATCAAAAAGAGACATTCTGGGGCCCACCCAGCCAAACTGGGGGTCTATGGAGTCAGTAAAACCATGGTCCATCAGCTATGATACCCATATTTGATTTTTTACTTGAATAATAACCACTCTTATCAAAGCAACAAGTATCATTTTTCATTCATTTATGCCTCAGTATATAACCATCTTAAAATTGCAAATCCCTTTTCAGAAAAAAAAAAAAAAAAAAAAAAAGTAGAACGATAATGGGTAAAAAATTGCAAAATTGGCAGAAAGGGTGGTGAAACAGGATTTTATAAGTAGCAGAAATGAGTGAAAAGTGGCAAAAATGAGTGGAAAAAGTGGTGAAATAGGATTATAAAATGGCCAAAAATTGGTTAACTGTGGCAGAAAATTGGCTAAAAAGTGGCACAAATGAGTTAGACTGGCAACAAATACTGCAATGTGGTTAAAATGGGTGTAAAGAGTGGTGAAACATTTTAATTAGCGGCAATAATGGGTCAACAGAGGCGGAAGTGGCCGGAAAGTAGTAAGACTTGGAAAAAATGGGCAGAAAAAGTGGTAAAAATGGTTTTTAAGTGGAAAAAAATGACTTAAAAGTAGAAGAAATTGGCAGGAAAGTTTGTGAAATAGAATTAGAAAGTGGCAGAAATGGGTCTAAAGTGGAAAAATATGATATAACTGTTAAAATTTAGTGGGAAAATGTCATGAAAACTAATTAAATAAAGACAAATTGCTGTAAATTGTGCAAAATTGATGAAAGTGGCAAAAATTAGGTGGGAAAAGTTGTTAAAATTTGCATTAATAAAAACTTTCAACATTAGAACCCATTAATCGTTTGACACACTTTTCAGCTCCAAAGTGAGGAAACTGTTAGCCAGGATGCTAGCACTAATGCTACTGAAAAGACACACATGCACTGATGTCATCAATAAATCACAGCTGGAGAGGGTTCGCTCTCTGGGTCTATCAGGGGCCCAGATAAATCTGTTGGCAGGTCTGTGTGCAGATTTAATTTTTACTGATTTCTGGAACAACCCTTTGATTCAAGCATAAACCAAATGACCGACTTTTATTTTACATGGTAATTATCTCATGCATGTATTTTCACAATAATGGGTAAATTGTGCCATTTTTTCTACGGTGACCCCCTCTCAGTGTCTTGGACCCCCAGGGGGGGACTGACCCCTGTGTTGAGAACCATTTCTCTGGTGCTTGTGTGAGTTTATATGGAAAAAAAAAGACATTTGAAAAAAAAATTACCTCTTTAATGAGCAGAACTTCTCTCATCTTATTTTGTGTAATCTTGAAAATACTTTGAATGATTGATTGATTATTGATCATTTAAGGCAGTGGATCAGGAAGAATTCCTCTTTTTAATGAACAACACCAACAAAGGTAAAATCCTCTCTCTGTAACACTAAAGGGGGAATAAACACATAAATCCTCCTCTGCCAATGAAACCAATCACAGCTGTTTAGTTTCAAACATAAACTTTAGAGTCTCAGCTCATTAGATGTATTGACACGATCAATACTGTTAAAACGGCGGCACTGAGGCGAGGCTCACCATCTGCCTGGTCACCTCGGTCTGCTGACAGTTGGTCAGAGACCTTTGACCGTGCATGCTGGGAAATGTCACCTCATAAAAGTCCCTGATATTAAAACAATGCTCCTGGAAGATTCGATTTTACAGGCTGGATGAGAAACACAAATATCTCTAAATATATCTTCACCAGTAGAAATATCGCTCAGGATGTAAAATGTTTTAGTTACTTTTTAAAGGTCTGTGAGAATTTCAGGTGAAATGTTTTTTTACATCAGTTTACCAGATTTACTGTAGGTTTATTATCTTATCAAAGTAGATTAGTTGGATCATCAGTGTAAAAGTCATCAGCAGATTCAGATTTATAAGGTGAAATAAAAAACTCCTGTGTAGAGGAGCGTGTATATGGAATAGTTACAGTTTAATAATAGAGATCAGATTTGACTGTGTCAGTTTCAGCCCGTTAGCGGGCAGAGGAGTGGGGCGTCATTGATTTACCAAGGTCAAAACTGAACCACTTTTATCCTTTTATATTAGTCACATTAAAGATGGATTTAGTTTGAACTCACAGGATATCATCAGAACATTTCTTTACCTGGTCATAATTTGAAAAAGTCCTTTGGGTGACCTGAGCGAGACGTGAATGTTCAAGAATAACAGCGTGTAGTTATTCAGTAAAGACGTTAGCATCGCCGACGGCCCAGCCAGTGACTCTGAGGGTGAACCTCAGTCAGGAGGAGCAGATACAGTCTCTGAGCTGATGATTTATAGGTTCTCTGGCATTAATTGAATCAATCTGATAATTCCATGTCCTTCCTCTGTACTCTGAAATCTTTACACAAAAGATCAATTTAATTATGTCACATTAAATAAGAACAAAGCCAGCTAAAAGCAAGGCGTGAGTTCATACTGACTCATGTCTGACAGCTAATAACTCATCCTTTCCTTTACATTACTGAGAAAAGTCAATGCAATTTTGTTTAAAGTTTTCCACTGACGTATGCTAAATGTCAAAGGTCTGAAGTTTATTCTTGATTTATTCATGCCTCCTTTCAGGTGAGTTAGACTTTATTAAGGATATTCTACATCTCATTTACAAAGGAAAGCTGCATCCCTTCTCACAGAAAAGGCCAGAGTAAAACAAACAAAAGATAAAAAACATCTGCAAGGAAATGTCTGTTTTAAACCTCCAACTTTGTGTTAGATTATAGCCTGAAAAAAACACCGGTCAAGTTTTCACAATCAGTATCCTTGTCTTAAAAGGAAAAAGTCCCAGTAACATTAAAAAAACATTATCTTCTACAATAATGACTGTGATTTGTTTTACCTGTCTGAAAATCATTATTCATTCAAAGCCAGCAGCACACAAGATCATTTGAAGCCTAGTTTGGGCTTAGTTTTATAATTCCAATTATCAATGTTCCTTCTAATTTTTAAAAGTCCTGAGCAGACATTCAACTCCCCTGCGTGTCTGACTCAGCAACTGTGGGCGACATCTGACGCGTACGTCCACATGGCAGCACCATTCTTCTTTGCTAAACTGCTCAAGCTCTAGAAGCACTAGAATCAGGCACAAACAGCCTTTTTCAAATCCAGCCAAAAATCCTCTGTTGGATTGAGGTCTGGGCTTTGACTCAGCTGCTCCAGAACAATCAACTTGTTGTCTTTAAACCATTTCTGTGCAGCTTTCTCTGTCTGCTCAGAGAAATTGTCTAATCGTCTTAATGGAAAGCCGTAGTTCTCTGTCAGATTGCATAAGATTGTTTTTCAGGATTTTCCAAAATTTTGCTGCATTCATTTTATTCTTTACCTTTACAAGCCTTCCGTTGCCAAGAAGCGTCCCCACAGCATGATGCTGCCACCACTGCTTCACAGTTGGGATGGTGTGTTTGTGGTGATGTGCAGTGTTTTAAGGGTCTTGTCTGATGGCCAAAAAGCTCCACTGTGGTCTCATCAGACCACTTGACCATAGATTCTCCCACATGCATTTTGGTGAACTCTAATCCAGACTGAATCTGAGTTTTCTTCAACAGAATTTTTGTCTTTCCCACGCTCCCATAAAGCTTTGACTGGTGAAGAACAGTTGTTGTCTGCAGAGTCTCTCCATCTCAGCTGCTGAAGCTTGGAACTCCTTCAGAGTAGTCATAGGTGTCTTGGTGGCCTCTCTCACTAGTCTCCTTCTTGCACGCTCACTCAGTTTGTGAGGACGGCCTGATCGGCAGATTCACACATGTTCCACATTGCTTCAGTTTCTTGATGGATTAAACTGAACTCTGGGGGATGTTCAGTGCATTGGAGATGTTTTTTTTCTATCCATCCATCCCCTGACTGATACTAAGAGTTGGTGGGAGTGTTCTTTTGCTGTCATGGTGTAATGGTAGCCAGGAATGCTGATTAAACAGTGACTGGACCTTCCAGACACAGGTGTCTTTATAGTACAATCACTTCACTGCACTCAGCTGACCCTCATTTCACTAACTGTGAGACTACTAGCACCAATTGGCTGCACCTCTGTTTAATTAGGTCAGTCACTTTAAAAGGGCTAAACATTTATGCAGTCACTTATTTACATTAAATACTTTTATTTAATTGACATTACCTTGTAGAAATCTGTGCTCACTTTGACATTAAAAAGAGTTTTTTAAATAAATTTTTTGTGTTAAAAAGCCAAATTATATTGACAAAGATTCATTTATAAAATCAATAAAATGACAAACATCTAAGGGGGAAAATATGATTTATAGGCACTGTAAATATGCACTCAAATATGGACATTTCACTGCAAATATTCTACATTCTGTAGCTTTAAACAAGATTTAGAATATTAAATGAAACAAGCATGAGTTGAGCAATAAAAACAAAATAAACATATATGATATAATATGAGCTTAAATGATTCAGCACAGTGGGAAATAAAACAAGACAATAGTTTAGTTTAAGGTAAAACAGAACAACACACTTTCTGGTCTTGAGGGAAATTTTCTTTGACCACACTGAGCATCAGTATGGGATATGTAAATATATATTTACATATATTTACATATGCTATGACAGGCTGCCATTGTTTGTTGGCACGTGAACGTCTTTAGGAGTATTTCATCTCTTCTAACAGAAAACTTTCTCTCTAATGATTCATCGTCCACAGCAGACAGTCTGCAGTCCTCAGCTCGGAGGTCACCTGCAGAGGCTAATGCTGTATTGAGCTGTGGACAGACTGAAGGTCAGGAGGCCTGAGAGCCTCAGCTGCTCCACACCTGGGCTCCTGGGTGGGAGGAGGTGGGGGAGTGATTGGATGACTCCCCTCCAACATGAGTAGACCCCAGCTTACCTTAATGAGTCTCCAACCTCTGACAACGATGACCATTATCAAGCCTTCATTCATTCATGTCCACTGTTTCCTTTGTCTTCTCTGACACCTGACATTTGGAGGACCTCAAACCCACGCAGCCTGGTTTTATTACTCTCTCACTCACATAACAGAGGGTCTGATATGAGACAGCATCTGTTTTCCATCTGCATGAAATATCAGAAATGTCTCTTTCACAATAAAAGTCAAACAAACCAAACAAAGGCTCCATATTTAAATGCGATTTATGGATTTCATTTGTGATGACACTGCAAACTACATCATCACAGACCAATTATTTGCTGCTGGATTTAACATTCATGAGATGTTAATGAGCTGAGAAATGCCTCTAATTCAGAAAGCTGTCTGATATTTAGACTTAATTGGATAATGGTGCACAGCTGCTGACCATTTTAGGTTACAACAAAACTTTCAGCTGCACCAGTTATGAAGCATTTCCTCTTTACTGGATGTAGAACAGCTTTAGAAACATTAATGGGTGGAAAAACATCAACTGTACAATCCATAGAGCTGAAATAATGTTACAGCAAACAAAGATCATGAACCAGTCAAGACAAGAACCTCCAAGCCTGCAGAGACGGTTTGATTTTTAAGCATCCAAGGGTCTGCACTGTTATATGCTATTGTGAGTATAAATTTAGAATTGTTTGCAGTTTTCAGATTTACAAAAATAATTCAATAGAAATTACAAATATAAGTCAAAAGTTACATCTTATAAAAAGTTGACCTTAGAGATAAATATCTAGAATGGCATTGATAAAGTGGCTCCATAGTGCAGAGGTTATTACTGTTGTCTCATAGCTAGAGGGTTGCTTGTCTTAAGTCTTTTCAGTTGTGACTGAGAAGGAAATATTATTTTCACAAGATATCCAGTGAGGTTGCAAAGGAAAGCTTTTTGTGATTACAAATATGTGTAAATGTTAAAAAAAAAAGTCTCTGTAGGTGGATACACAAATTTACGACGGAGTATAAGGGCCACACAAAGAGAAAAAAAAAATATATTTTTTTTTTTGATATAACAAGAATAAAGTGGTAATATTACGAAAAAAAGAATTGTAATATTATGAGAAAAAAGTTGTAATATATGAGAAAAAAGTTGTAATATATGAGAAAAAAGTTTTAATATTATGAGAAAAAATCGTAATATTACGACAATAAAGTCGTTATATAATGAGAAAAAGTCCTAATGTTACAAGAAAAAAGTTGTAATATTACGAGGAAAAAGTCATTCATAATATTACCAGAATAAAGTCATAATATTACAAGAATAGTCGTAATATTACAAGAAAAAAGTCGTAATATTATGAGAAAAAAGTTGTAATATTACGAGAAAAAAGTAGTAATAATATGAAAATAAAATATTACAGTCTGCCGAGGTGCTGCGGATCTACAATGCGAATCTATTGTCCTGATTCTGATAATAATTTGAAGCTGATGTGCCAAAAGATGAAGTATTTCCCTATTTGTGAAACCAACACTAAAGTATAGCTTCACAAGATGCTCAACATTGTTCATTTTAACGGAGGTGGCGCCCTGGCAGACTTTCTTTCTTGTAGTAGTTTATTCTCTTAATATAACAATTTTTTTGTAATATTACGACTTTATTCTCGTAATGTTATGACTTCATTCTCATAATGTCAAAAAAAATAAAAAATAAATAATAATTCTCTCTTCGTGTGGCGCTAATACTCCTTTGTACTAAATCTACATTAACTTGGGATTTGATCATTTCAAGTTTGCACTAAGTCACAGTGGTCAAATTTTTCTTAGTATTTAAAATGTCTTCAGTTGTATCGTAACGGTAACACAGGAGCCTGCACAAATTAAATGCAGAAAACAGAAATGAGCCTTATACACAGTACATTTTTCTTTAAAGGGGATATATTATGCAAAATTCACTTTTTTCAGGCTTTTCTAACAAAAATGTGTACCCCTGGCCTGTCCACAATCCCCTCAAGTACCAGAAAAATCCACCCCTGTTTTTAACAGTTTATTTAATTTGGAAGGTGCTGTTATCTTGCATCTTCTTCCTCTCATTTCTGTGTGTCTTCTGTGTTTGCACACAGCCCTGCATTCTCATGCCTTTATATGGGTATAAAGGGGCGTTCCTCTGCGCTAATTAGGAGGAACACACATGCGCCTCTAGCTTACAACCACCTGGCGTTCATCAACTCAGGAGCACAGATGAGAGCCACTCAGCGGCTTAAGAAGACGTCATGAATCCCATGAAGGATTTACTTGGAATCTTTCTTAAGAACAAATTAAAGGGGTTATATTTTACTCCTTAAAGACAAAGTGATATTGTTCTCAGAGATCTCCAAAACATGCCTGTGAAGTTTGTTGCTGAAAAAACACTCCAGTATTGGATTTTTGCATGTCTAAAAACCCCTCTGTGTCAGTCCTGCTCAGAACGAGCTGTTTCTGTGGCTTTAAATGTTACTGAGCTGTCTGACTCCACCCCTGACCACGCCCCCTCAGGAAATGGATGTGGTTCTCCTGATCCGAGGCAGAACTTTCTTCCAAGATGACATGTGAGGGGAAAATCTGAGAACAATCAAACAATGCATCCTTGATTTAAAACGTGACCATGTTAAATTATGCATTTTGTAAAACTATTTTATTATAAAAGTTTTACAATGATAAGAAATAAAAATGCACAGATAGCCCAGTGGTTAGGTCGCCCTGGTGGCCCAGGTTCAAGTCTGGCCAGTGTTTCTTTTCCCACACTTTTCTGTCATGCCTTTCTAAGGTACCCCCCCCCCCCCCCCCAAATAATCCAATCTAATCTGATGAGTGCAGAAATAAATATTTTATTTTCTTGTATCAGCAATGAAATAATTTTATGAGTTACTAGTTTATGAGTTATGAACAAATCAGGGATAAGAACACTGGTTCATGCCAGAATAGTCTTGGGTTTTAAGAACAAATTCCTTTGACAGAACAGAATGAGGCTCTGTCCTGTGCCAGTTTAAAGATTTACACTCTGATAGACGGATTTGGATTAAACATAAATTAACTCTTACCAGGACTGATGTGTTTTCTAAAATCATTTTTATTCAGTTCAGTTCATCCCTGCCGTGCATCTCTCCTCTTTCTGCTTCTCAAGAGCTTGACCTTGGATTCCCTCACTCCCCTCCCCTCATTCTCTCTTCAGAGGCGGGGGGCGTGACATGACTTTGGCCCTGACCCCAGGGCCTACCTGGATGTTTTGTTTGGACCGGGTGGAGATCAGATGTTTTTGGTCATTACACCGCCTCTCATTAGGTGTCCCATCTCGTCCAAACAAACCTAATGAGACAGTGTTTAATGTCCAAAGCCCCCCACCCCCGATCCCTGATGTAAGCAGGGTGTGTGTCAGGACGCGTCGGGCCAAATTACCCCGACGTCTCGTTCAGTGAAGGCACCTGGGCCCACTGTCGCTCGGGGGGAGGTGAGCTCAGGGGGGAGAATCCACTGAGGGGCCGAGGCCGGGCCCAGCTGGAGGAAGTTAAAGAGCTAAATGCTGATTGGGGTTTACTGGATGAGAGGCCGTTTGGGTTTAGAGATCAGGGGAGTCAGGGGGGTCTGATGAGGCTTCTTTTGTTTGAGGACGTGTGGGAGAATCTACCAAACAGAGCTGTGGAAAATTCCAGAGTTAAAGAGAGGATATCCATGTAGTGTTTAACCTCTGAAATTTCATCCATGTTAGATTGGCTGCACACAGAATCATTTTCAGATCTGAACCAAGCAGCATCCTAAAAAATGAAGCCAATGCGGAAGTGCAAAAAAATTGCTTCCTCCTGTCATCACCACAGAGCTCAACAGTTACAGCTCACTTTTTCGAAGACTGTTAACTTCACTCGTAGCAGCCCACAGCTGAAATTCATTCCCCACCAATCAGAGACGTTGCTGTTACTCTTGAGGATTGTGGGTAATGTAGTGCTGTTGCCCTGAGATCAGGAATAAACCGTGTCTTTCTTAAAACCAGATCAGTAATATACTTGTTTTTTATCTTTTACATGATTTTGTTAAAAAACAAAAACTTAAAAATTTTTATGAAAGTTTTGCACCAACATGTGCGATCATCTAATCAGACACGTCCCTATAACATCCTAGGATTGTGGGTAATTCACCGATATTTTTCACCACAGTTTAAATGATTTAAATGGTGTGGAGTTGATCAATATCACAATCGCTCAGTCCTGCAGACCTCCTAGCGAGTCTAGAGGAGTCTTGTACTGAGCTAAAAGGCTAGCTGAGTCCCCTGTCCATATAAAAATCCTCATTTTGTCACAAACTTGCTTTGACTTGAAACAGTGATGAACTATAAACTGAATAAACGTTGCTGGGTGTGTGACCAAATGCTGATGAGTCGTTCATAAATTAGCCTGTTTCACGAAACGTCTCTGTTATGTTAGCCACAGTAGCTAGCTCCCATTTGAGTGCCAGTTTCCTGTCCTCCATCTTTTGTTAGTATGAGCCAAATGATCTGGATCTCTAAAAAGACAGATTTCCATGGCAAACCTGGACTAAACCAAACCAGACTGCTTTGGTCTCTTTAAAGCAGAACAAATTGAAACTGCTTCCGTCAAAGTTTATGAGGTAGTGGAAATACATCTTTAGAGCAATCATTTCTCGTACATTTATGTTGGGTTGACTTGACTTTTTTGAAGTTAAACCAGGGGTTTCAACCCTTTTTCCTTGGAGCCCCACAACAACTCTTATCTAAGGAAATAAGCTAAACTCCCAGGACCCACTCAGTGAAACTTAATATCAATTTTAATTTTTTTCATCGACAAAATCCAAAATTAAAAGGCCTTCACAGACTTGTTCTGTTTTCCATTATTACAGCGACATATTGAAGGAGTTGTAACTTTGCATGTTACCAGTGAAATTATTGGTGTGACATTACCTGATCTGTCTACAACCGTTTGTAAGAGGGTGAACTCTAAGGCTCAGGACATCATAAAGTGTCCTGATCATCCTTTCCATGTAGAGTTTGAGCTCTTAACCTCTGACAGGAGATTTAGATTGCCAAAGGTTAAATCCAACAGGATGAAAAATTCATTCATAACTCAAGCCATTACACAACTGAATTTAATTTTTAAAAATGAAGAGTTATGATGCATTTTATTTTCATTACAATGTAATGATGGCTGCCTTCAGTTGTCCTTCAAGGTATCTGTGTACTTATCCATTTCAGTGTTGTTTCTAAATTTATGTGATTGTGATTCCTGTTTTATGGTTTTACCTGCCTGCAAAGCAAATTTCCCTCAGAGGACAATAAAGTTGAAGTTGAAGTGTCTTGAGGCTGTGGGTGAGCAAAGAGCATGGGGGCAACTTCTGTAATTCTTCTTGAACACTTTAATGGCTCGCTTTAGCTTAGCATGACAAACTTTTTCTCTCGTGTCCACAGGAACAATGCCTTCACGTCACTACATGTCTTAAAGCTGTATCACTCCACTAGCTGTAACCACAGGCAACCTTAAAGGGAAAGTGTACCATTTAAACTAATTAGTACCTTTTTAAACCTCAAACAATGAATGTAATTCAAATTTACTTACATCAAATACTGTTAATTACCGTACATGGTCAAAAAAAAAAAAAAAGAATAAAATAAAACTTTCTAAAAATAAATCTCATCTTACAGTATTAGGGCCATTTTAAAAAACAATAAAGACGATCTCTTGATTTACAAAAATAAACTCAAAATTCTCTAGTTTAAAAAGTTGAGATATAGAGTATTTTCTTAACTTTTAAAGTAGTAAGTGTATGTGAACTAAAACTTAGGGTTTTTGAGATTACAAAGACAAAAATCTGACCACAGTTTTCACTTTGATTCCTTGCAAATGTTTGACTTTATAATGTTGATAATTCTGACATTATAAACTCAAAATATCTGACTTTCTGATGTTAAAATTTAAGATTTCATACGGAGTCCAGGAGATGACATGAACCTGTTTAATTTTTTAATATGCACATGTGATTTAGTATCTCACACGTACGTTTTATTATCTCCCGTGTACGTTTTATTCGTATCTCACACATGCGATTTCTCAGTATCTCACACACTCACAAGATACTAAAATGCGTGATTTGGTATCTCGCATGTGCATTTGAGTATCTCGCACATGCAAAATTGCACGCATGAGATTTGAATAAAACGTGTTCGCAAGATAATAAACGAATGTGCAAGATACTAAATCGCATGTGCTCGATACTAAAACACGTGTGTGTTAAAAAAATTAACATGTTCATGTCACCTCCCAGGCTCCGTACTTTTATACTCTGAAATTGCATTTTTTTTTCATGTAAATTTACAACTTCTAAAAACTACAAAATTCTGAGTTTGATTTCTTGTACATATTCAACTTCATTATCTCAAAAATGCTGAATTTCCTCTCAAAAAAATAATAGGTCCTCTTCTGTTTTTATTTTGGCCTTAATTCACTGTCGTACATTTTGTTTTAAACAGGATTTTAATAAGATACATGCACATCTATATTTGACTAAATCAGAGCAGACAGGGCCCTGGGCATGCCCTGAGATAGTTGTACACAGCTCAGAACATTACCTTTTTAGTGACATTTTTCTATGCAGAAATCACTACCTGCCCCCCAGAGGATGTTCTCTGCTACTCTGTGACGTCATCTGCAAAGAACCTATCGTGATATCCTCACTATTAAGAACAAACTCAACGTGTGGAAAAATTTAGCCCACTCATCACTTGTTTCTTTGTTCTCTCTGTTGACACTTGTGCCAACGTGGGTAAGGAACAAGCAAACAGGGAGATGATAAGGCATCAGGAGAGTCAGACAGGGATATTTTTTAAGAGCCTGTGAGCCTGCTTTACAAATTAGATACAATCATTTATTAAGAACATCCAAAAACTTTAATCTATGATAAATGACAAACTAACGGTTATATGTTGTGACTATTAGACATTTTTAGGGTTCTGTGACTTTTTTTTCTCATGAAGCATCAAAAACGATATGATGATAAAATTCAAGATTAAGCTATTTTTAACCACTGGTTGTTTGTCATTAGTGAGTCTTTTCCAGACTGTAAGAATGAACCTCGTCCTCCCGAAGGGGCTCACTGAAGTGTTGGTTTTAGCAGCCTGGGACGGGAACATGTTTGGTCCCTCAGGACAGATTCAAGCTTCTCCTGGAGGATCAGGAGATGCTCCCAGGCCAGATGAGATTTGTAATCCTCCAACCCAGTGGACATGCCCTGAAACCATGCAAAGTCATGCACCCAGGAGGCATCCTAATGAGAGACCAGAACCTCTTCAGCTGGTTCTTCTTTAATCAGAGGGGGGCACAAGCATGGAGTCAGAGATGGGAAAATGACGGTCAACTTGTTAGCTCAGCCAGCAGCCTGAAAGAGCGTGCTGGAGGTGCAGCATTGACACTTCAGAATCAGTCTGTTTGGTCTTTGGTTGTTTTTTTTTTCCCTCACAACTCTTTTTAAACATATGAGTCGTGTCTACAGCCACCATTCTTTATTTGCTGACAGCTATCATTTTCCTCTCAAAACCAGTGTAGTCCAGCATTTACAGCGCTCAGCATCCTGTCAGCAGGAAAAGCCACAGGAGTCAGCTGTTTTATCACTGCATTCACAGTACCCTCAAACATGATGGAAAAGCATGGCATTTAAAAGGTCACCTCTCTCTCACTGACCAATCAAAATCAAGAAGGGGCGGGGCATCTGATAGCATTTTTGTCAAAAGGAATGGCAGAGGAGAAAATGATGCTACTCCTCTTTTCGATGGGGAAAGTTTCCACATCTACAGCTGCTGTTTATGTGAGGACAGGATCACTTTGTTATGTTTTTGTCTTTTTCTTTGTGATATTTCAGTGAATAAAGGAGAATTAAGAGTAGGGGTTCACAGAGTTTCCGCTAAACTTTCTTGTCACCAGCCAGTGACCAACAGTCCTCAAAAATTTCAGCCAAACAGAACAACTCTAGCCGCAGAGAGGAAAAATAGGAACAGAGCAAAGAGGGGAAAATGACTCACCCATCACATGCAGTTTCATACAGTTGCACAATATATGCCAATGTTTAACACATAAACAACAATAGCACTTAGCTTCACATTAGCACCGTTAGCTCCAAGTTAGTTGGATACCATCCTACACTGAAAACACCAACATATCATCCAGTCAAATAACCAACCAGTGCTCTGTTAACTAGACTCCACCTTATACTCTGCATAACTAGTAAAAATTGAGTCTTTCCGTCAGTTGCCCAATATTAACATATTAGTGGACTGGTGATCTCAACTGTAACCTCCATTATAACAGTAAATCTAACCATGGTGGTTTCTTTTGAGTGGTCCTGAGCAAAGACAAACTTTCCTCCGTGGTCAGAGCAGTCCTTTCCTTATTGATGGTTCTTCCCACACTGCTGCTGCTGATTAGCCAGGACACCTGGAGCATGAACACCCAGCTACAGGGAAGTGAGGTGGTACTCTATCCAATAGCCCCAAGCGGTCCATGCCTTCTGCACGGCATGATTCTGTGTTGAATAGAGTTGCATGTCATCCGATATAGGTCATAGGTAGATTTACCCACTTGTTGAAGTCCACTGCAACTCTGCTCGGCCATAGCCTGTCCTAGTTTTGGCGTGTGTTTATGCTTTTATTTAACCTGTATTTAACCAGGAAAACCTCATTAGGATTACAAATCTCTTTTTCAAGAGTGTACTGGCCAAGGTTTTGGCCAGGAAATATTGCGTAATTCTGAACTCTCTTGGATATTGCTTTGTTTGATGCCATCTCTCTCTGATCTCATTAGCCAAGCTGTCTACGTACGCAGCACCACATGGGAAGGAGGTTGTAGTAAAATAACTTTGAGTCTATATTAAAGGATACTTGCAACACACCTTCAAGGTTAAACAGTATATGAACTGTTCTGATTCACCATTTACTTATTTGGTAATTATCAGTCAATGAGTTCAGTCCAAATACCAGCAAAATTAAATTTGGGATCCCAATGCCCAGTGCTCAAAGGCTGTTGTCTTTAAAGCTGATGGTTCAAATCTGGCCTGTGAAGATCGTTCCCAACTCTATCTCCAGCTTCTGACTCTCCCCACTCTCCCATCTCTCCAACAAAGGCATAAATTACCCAGCGGTAAGTCTTTACATTCTCTAATGTGCCTTGGTGATTCATCCTCTAACAGCAGAGAGCAGAGACGTTATTTCTACAATGATGACTCTCTCAGTGATCTTGGGATGACCGTCTACTGCCAACAGAATGAGGGAAGCAGCTCATGTCATGGTCATTTCACAGCTCTCTGCTAATGATGCGGTCAGAGCAGACATGATGGGAACGAGACGACAGAGAGTGATGGAAGATTTGAGAAGCTTTCTGCAAAACTGACAGCTAGTTCTCACAGACTTCATTAGAAGCAGCTACATTACCAGCTGTGAAACATACAGATAATCACCAGTGCTGTTTCACTTTATAAAAATGTCTAAAACAGCCTTTAGTAGCATGGTAATCTCTAATGTGATATAATGGGAGCTTGTCTGGCTGTGGACCAGGAGAGCTCTCAGATAATGGCTTGTTTTAGACTCATTCCTGCAGCACATTGGATTCATTATTGAATTAGTGTGCCTGACATGACAATTTAGAAGAAGTAAAACCAGAGAGTCCAGGCCAGCTGGAGAATATGTGATAACAGAAAACTTTTAATAATTCAATTATACATTCACAGAGACACATTGAGATGCATAGAGGCTCAGAAGAATGGCTGAAAATTGAATCTGATGAGGGTCAGTGTTTCCTAATTCCTACTCCATGAATATTACATTCCTGTAGAGCATTATTAAGGCCATGCAAGGGAGCTAAGGCTTAGAAATCATTACACAAGACTTTTGAGTATGTATGAGTAGAATCTGCCGTATTCAATTAGCTGAACTGTAAAACACTGTCAGATTATTTTACATAAGAGGACAGGAGTAGTGGGCATCCAGCAGGTTATTACAGCAGGAAGATCTACAGATGAAGCATCACTCTGTCTCTGCTGTGGTGGTGTTATCTACCTGTGGTGGGAAATAAGTCCACCACTGCTCCTTATTGTCTCATTTCACTTTAATAACTCACAAACAGCTCAGTGGACGAGTTAAAAGTAATCGACAATGTGTGTTAGGAAAATTCCCTTATTCCCCTTTCAATCCATAACAAATTCCTTTAACCTGGTTTAGTAAATGTCAGTTTTAACTCTACCAAAAGTTCCTTATTTCCTCTCAAACTGAAAGCGTGTCTGCATAATCATATGTAAGTTTGTACGATTCAGTTACTCGCCCTTAGATTAAACTACAGAAATCCAAAATGAATCCATAATAGAATTATTCAACAAAGCAGCATAAATTATCAATGACACCTAATTCAACAAATTAGAGAGAGAGAAAGAAGATGTGTGGTCTTAAAATATCTGAGTCACTTGTGGTTTCACACGTGACCTTAAAAATCGTGGACTTAGACAAAGGATGGAGAAGAAAACTTCAGCTCTCAGCTAGAAAATGGCCAAACGGCAGTCGCGTGGGCTATTGCGTAGGTGAAGCAACTGCACCGGATATAAATGGACACAGCACAGTAAATCAGCAGCACTCAAGCAGAGATAACAAGACAACAAATGCAGCTTTAAATGAATGCAAATGAAACTGTTCTGCCCAGATCAGAGCCTCTAACTGATCAAAGTGCATAACTAAAGCTTGATGCCCAACAGGTCCAGAAGTAACCAGAGGTCAGTCCATTAATGTTCCTTCCACTGTGCCAGCAAGTTTAAAGTCTTATGGTATCAAGATTCAGCTTTAAGGCCAAAACACACCAGCGTTGGACTAGTTTGTTGCATCATTTGACGCGGCTCAATTGCCCAACACACACTGACAGCAGCTACCACTGCTGGGCCAGGTGCTTGCAGGTGGGGCCTCCTGTTAATTCTACTCTCTACTACTACTGCTGCTCAGCTTCTACGGCAGTCAAGATGGACAAAATAGCTGTTCTCTTGGTGTAACACTCTACCACGTGCGCCTGGTGGTGTCACGAATAGAGTCGTGGCCCAAAGTGCCACAGTGAGGCGTGTTCACAGGCGTCGGGCTGCCGCTGGTATGGGCTTGTATTCTGAGAATAACAGGGTCAATCGTTTTGATGCGTAGTTGATGGCGCCAGTGTGTAATGGGCTTTATGATTAGAGCAGGGATCGAATCGTCCTTCTGACGTGGGAGAAGAGTTGTATGTCTTTCTTCAGATACCGGTGGGCTTTCTGCAGGACCTCTGTCCCAGTAATGTCAAAGGAAGAAGTGTTTGTACTCAACCGGCCGATAGGTAACAGTGCTAAAACTTAAAGTGAAACTGGGAATATGAAGTACACAGCAGAAGGAAACTGCTCTGCTGCTTGAAAGGTGGTGGGATGGTCACCTTTTTTCATAAAGCTTCTCAGCAGATGGAGGCATGAAGTTTTCTAAAAACCTCAAGTAGACGGATGACAGCGTTGACTCTGGACTTGATAAAGACCGGTGGCCCAACAGCAGGAGATGGCACGGTACCTCAAACCATCACTGACACTGGAAACTCAAACCCTGGACTTCAAGCACCTTGGATTCAAAGGCCTCTCTGATCCTCCTTCAGACTTTGGGGCCTTGATTCCAAATTAACTTTCATCTCAAAACAGGACGATGGACCACTGAGCAACTGTCCTGTTCTTTTTCTCCTTAGCCCAGGTGAGACACTGATGGCATTATCTATGGTTCAGTAGTGGCTCCACATTAGCAACACAACACCTGTAGTCCATTTCCTGGACCTGTCTGTGTGTGGTGGCTCTAGACCCACTGACTCCAGCCTCAGTCCACTCCTTGTGAAGCCCTCCTAAGTTCTTGAACCTGCTTTGTTTGAAAATGATTGTGATGATTGTGTGTACTGAACCAGAGTGAGAGAATAAAGGTCCAGGAAACCTTTCCAAATTTGATTTTCAACAACATTCTAATATTTTGTGTGGGGGTAAATAAATGGTTACTTTTGGAGTCTTTTTTAACAGAAATGACAAATGACAAACCACTGAATAACGAGTCAACCAGAAATGGATGCATTAATGTGTCTGTCAGATTTTTCTGATTTGAACTAACGCAGGTGTTTTCCTGATTGTGACGGCTGAAGCATCCTCAAATTCAAGGTGACGGCCGCTCTTCAACTTCATAATCATGGTGTCACTTCTCACATGTAAAGTAATGAGTCTGGGGGAGTGATGGACTCAGATACGCCTAAATGAAAACACTCCAGGGCATCTCTGGCTCTGTCATTAATACTGAGGATCATCGGCAGCAGATGTGACCCAATCAAAGATAAGCATGGAGACAAGAATCAGTCCATCAGCCCACTGAGGGGGATTCATCATCCAGACCTTAGCAACACAAAGGTTGACTTTGAACCCTTTTTTAATGCATTCAGGAGCATTATCTCCTTTATCTGAAACCCAGGGGTTTAATTTTGACGTAGAGGATGCCCTCTTTCTGTAAATTATCATTTTAAGTGTGCTGTTGTTGATCGCTCCTGTAACAAACTAAGTAAAAATGATCATCTTAAGTATACCTTAGATGAAGAGAAAATCAGCTTTCAACAAAAAGGACCTTCACGACTTTGACTCCGCTCCCCTCCATCCATCTCTGTCAAATCCAGTCTCTTAGCAATCAATTACGTCTTCACATCGTCCCTCTGATGTTTGATCCAGGATTATGATCACAGTCACTCTTTAATAATGAGAAAAGACCTCAAACTTCACATTCATGAGCCGTTCACTGTGCTGAAAGGTGAAGTAAGTGTCCTGAACATGTGCAAATAAAGTCCCAGCTCATTAGCTTTAAGTTATGTCTGTACATGTCCCCAGAATATCACGGCCGTCTCCTGATGGTACGCAGATTAACTCACATCCTCGCTGTTTTGTCCGATGTGCTTTCAGGAATATCCAAGCACAGATGAGGCCACAGAAGACCTGACCTGGTGATTCTGAGTCTGACTGCAGTGAATCCTGGAAAGGTTTTCCTAACATCGTCAGCATTAATCAGTGAGATCCCAGCTGATATAGACACCATGAGCAAAGCATCTGGTTAGAATTAAGTTTATTTTGAAAGGTCATGTCTTCAGTTTAAACCATGACTGTTCAGAACAGATCATAGGTGAGGGGAAAGTTGAGCTCCAGTCCTGGTTTCTGGATTAGTTGGAGTTTCTTCTCTTAGTCCTGGTTTCCCCCTCGAATCTGTACTAAATGGGTGGTGATCTATTAGGCCAATTAACTGGACGAATGAAGCTCAGTGTGAGTTCAAGCAGAAAGACAGTTTCATTTATCCTTTTATTCATTAGTCTTAAAGGTCCACAGGCTAATTTTGCTGTTTTACTAATTATTTTCTTTTGTGAATATATACCATTCATAAAATGTTTACCATGCTCATGTTTGGAGACATTTTTTTCAGCACAATTTCAACTTAATGTAATCAAAACTATTTTTCAGCTTAACCATACGATATTAGATATAGGACCTCCAAAAACACAAAAAATTAATTGTATTTTTTGTCAATTGTTTTTTAAAAATACAGTATGTATATCAAAATGAGATGAAGTTGTCATTTCAAAAGTTATAATTTTAGAAAATGTTGTAAACTCAAGGTCTTAACACACTGGGTCCGTTATTTTCAGATCAATTTTTTCAGATCCGCAAAAATGTAGCACACTCCGACCTTGCGAACTGGGCCCTATGTGTTTTTATTTGCCTTTACTGTGAAACTTCATAATGTGGGAAATTGTTTCGTATTGTGAGCATGTGGCTCTGTCACTCCTTTAAAATCTTGCTGGATCCATCCTAACAGAGCTTCATACAGCACCCGCTCATGCATCATAGCGCTGAGCCAAGTTGGAGAGATGAAGAGTCAGTTTTTAATTCAGCCTCTGTTATGACCTGTGAGTAGACTACAAACTTCTGCACTTATCTGTTATGTTTCCATATCTGATATCCACATAATACCCTGGCAAACTGCAGTGTTTGCAGTGAGGTTTTGGTGCGAGAGAGCGAGCGGGGAAAGGGTTGGGCGGGCTTGAGCGAGCAAGAGAGAATAAAGCAGCAGGCACTGACCTGAGTCATCAGTCACCCATCTATCTGTTATATTTCCATGGTTGATCCACTAACCTGACACGCCAGATGGATTTGTTTCACACGTCCATCTGGGAAAGCTTCAGTAGGAAACGTTTGAGAAAAGGCAGAGGCTTTGAAAAAAACTCGGAGTGTGATTGGGTGAATGTTCTGTCTGTCACATCTCTACGGGCCAATCACAAAAATAAAACACGTGACGTAGCCGCTATCGAGCTGCGTGTGCGCAGCTACTGAGGAAAAACGTGAAACATTGCAACTGTAGACATGTAAGTACTCAACCTTTGTCGTTTTTGAAAAGAAAACAACTCACTGCTGTTTTTGTTTTTCTTTTAACGAAGAAATGTCATCAAGTTCTGCTAAAACTGGCGCTTTAGCAGCATCCACGCTAATCTCTCCATAACTGCACCAGCTCCTGCTCCTGCTGCTGCTTGTCTACGTCACGACTCTGCTGCGCCTCAAAGTACTGCCCCTCATCGCTGATTGGTCCTGTCACTTTCTAACCGGGCCCAAACAGTTCAGATGGGAGCTTTGCAAGATGGATTTGTCAGTGAAAAACAAGGAAACGGGCATATTTATCTGCTTTGCAAGGGTAGATATCCACATAATAAATGAGCAAACGTTGGTGTTTAAAGTGAGCTATGATGAGAGAGAGAGAGAGGGGAGAGAGGAGGGGTGGGGAGGGGTGAGCAACCAAGGAGGACGCAGTGGGCACTGTTGTGAATCATCACTCACTCATTTAAATGACTTGGACTGATGTGAAATTTCACATAAAATCGAGCCTGCTCTGAAAAAAAAAAAATATGATAGACTAACATTTCGGCGTCAGAGAGCAAACATGATGATAAAAAAATGAGCTGGAGTTTCTTTTTAAACGTGCGGAAAAATTCGGACGAAATAAACGGACTCAGTGTGCAAAGGGCTTTACACAAAAGTGGTAAATTACATATATCAAGCTAAAAATACATATTTTTTACACAGAATATCCATGTATCTATAGGTGTTTTGTCCACTAATCAATGCCCAAGTTTTTTTTTTTGTTGTTGTTGTTGTACTTCAGTATACAGAGAGCAATGTGGCAGTTAGGCATTTTAAGACTCTGAGGGCTCCACAAACAGTGCAAATTAAACATTAAAGAGATACATCAGTGAGCTAAAATCAAGCTAAATGCATAAAAATACAATGATACTGAAGAGGATTGGGGCCAATTTTGCAGACACAATTTTTTTTTTTTTACTCGTGAGAAAAACGTCAGGATTCTGAGGAAAAAGGCAGAGTTAAAATCAGTAGACATTTATTCTGACTTTTTTTCTGACTTTTTTTCTCAGGATTCTGGGTGACAGCCTATCCCAGCTGTCATTGGGCAAGAGATGGGTACATCCTGGACTGGTCGCCAGTCGGTCACAGGGCTGACATACAGAGACAGACAACCAGGCACCCTCACCACTCAACCTAATGGGCATGTTTTTGGTGGTGGGAGGAAGCACCCAGAGAGAACCCAGGCAGAACATGCAAACTCTGCCCAGAAAGGCCCTGACCGGAAAGCGAACCAGGGTCCTTCTTGCTGTGAAGGAACAGCGCTAACCACTGTGCCGCAGTGCAGCCCATCCTGCTGCTGTCACATTTTAAAACCTGCTCTCCTGTCTCTCCTCCACAGTCTGTTGTTTCAGTGCGACCGCAGCAACCCTCCTCCACCCCAGCCACCTCCTTCGCATCTCATCTGTGTCTGTTTCCTTTGTGCCATCCTACATCCCTTCTTTGCAACCTCTAAGTTATCTTACTAGTGTGTTTGGCTCCTCAGAAATCCATTCCTCATCTTATCCGACTCCTTCCATGACCACCACCAGTAACAAGACCCCATGGAGGGGTATCCCATTCCACTACCCCTCAAGGCAACAAAGACATCACAATGGATCTATTTTAAGACATTTCCAAACTTGTAAAATAATTTTTGTTCAACTCAGATTAAGACTTTCCTGATTGAATTGTCTTTGTCCCAGTTAATATAGTTAAATATAATATTTAGAAACTATACGGACAGAGGCAAACTGGATTTAAGAAATGACAATTCAGGAAAACAGTGGCAACATCCAGCAATATCCTAAGAAGAAGCCACTTAGCAGATTATCACCTTGCAAAGATTCGTGAAGATGCGGGCCGGGCCCAGAGACTCTTCTAGCGTGTTTTACTAGCCATGTAGTTCAAGCCCAACATGCACCACATTTACATAGAGGCTACAGCCCACATGTAATCAGTTCTGAATAATAAAAGTGATTTCTGACAGCAGAGCTGACAGCTGCTGACTGACATGAAAAGGCCCGGCTGTCCACTGTTTCCTGTCTTTGACCTTTATCGGACAGCTCCGGTGTAGAGGAGATCCTGCTGTCCCTTTGGCCAGGTCAGGACCTGAATGACCACACAGAGTCAGAAATAACAGCAGACAGATGGCAGAGCCGGCTGGATGGTCTTGTAGTCCCTGAGGGGGGCCAATCAAACATTGTCATGAAGAAGATGAAGTAAACAATGACACAATCCATCAATGGGACCATCAAATGAGCAATTATACACTCCAGATCAATAAGAGGTCTCACTCAGAGCTCGGTGAGGACTTAGAGAGTCTGTGTTCAGACTCTTTGATTAATAATGTCAGAAATATGAAGTCCTGAGAATAAAACAGCCATCAATCAATCTTTTTGTGACATGGCACGGGTCATAAATCAAATCTAACTCTGAGTGTGAAACATAAATAAAGTTTTAGTATTTCTAAATATTTTTAAAGATCTCCCCAGAGAAGATTCCTAACAGCCAAAATGTGCAGCAAAAAGGCAGATTAGTTCATTATGTAAAGGTATTATATTATTGTTTATATTTTCATCTAGTCGCATATGAGGCATTTAAAAAATGAAACTGATGCTGTAGTATAATTTTATTGAACATAAACATTTTTCAGTGTCTTTCTCCTTTAATCTCCTCTCCTTCGACATCAACACGCCGCTGCATTCAGGTCTTCACTGATCAAAGCAGAGCAGTAGGTCTTCTTCAGTCTCAGAACCTCTTTTCTTATCTTCAGACTTTAAACGTGTTCCTCTGAGCACAGATCTGACGTTAGGAAAAGGGAAAAGTCTCAGTGCTAGATCAGGTGAATAGGGAGGGTGATCAAGCACTGGGATTTGTTTTTAGGACAGAATCTGCTCAGTGGGGGCTTCTCTCTGTTTTTTAGAACCTGTTTGTAAAAGTGTTGATTCACTGCTGACCCTTCTGAAACCCTCTCCTCCTAAAATAGCCTTAATGTCAAAGAAAACATCAACAAGGCCTCAGATTTGGCCTAGATTGTCATGCTTTCTTCATCCTTGGTGACGATGGTGTTTCCCAAAGCACTGGCTGCCATTTTGTCCCAGGATGGTATTGGAAGATTCAAGTTTCCTTCAGTTTGTTGCATAATGTCTCTACGAATGTGCTTTTGTGTTTTTTCTTTTGATCAGGAGTTTTGTGAAAATGTTGGTACACACTTGTGTCATGTTCAAATTTTCATGCTGGATGTAAAGAACTGTCTCTTTATCCATGGAGACCAATGCTGTGATTAATCATGATTAATCACGGTGTTTTTTTAATAGTTTAAGTAGATTGTGTTTTTTAAGTGTTTCATTTTTATTCTTTCATTTCTATGTACAGCACATTGAAAGTGCTGATCTGAGTCCTCATCGATACCACTATCAATACTTTCTATTTTTTGGTGGAAAGACAAAATAAGGGCAGATATTTAAACTACAAGTGGTCTTAGCTGAGTAGTGCTAGAGTTAAAAAGCTACGATTCAGTCTGTCACATCTGTTGTTCATCCCTCAAATATAAACACAGATTCACACTGTATATATGGAAGCTTTATGTCACATTTAAACACATAGAATACAGTCGTCTAATTTACTGAGGTTACCTGAACACATCATATTATCCGTCTTCAGCTTGTAAAGTTTGCTAATGAACTTCAGTTTTGCCAATTCCACGTCACATTTCTACACTGGATCAATATTGTTAACAAACTGGACTTGCTGAAAGTTTTGGAGCACTTTTCATCATTTATCTGAGCAGCTGAAGAAGAAAACTGTCCTGAAGCAGCTGAAGAGAGCGGTATGACCATGGCTTGACCCCGTGTTGTTGTTAGCGTCTTTGCTAACATTTGCAAAGATGTGCTTTGCCTGAAGGTGGAATTTCAGACTCGTGCTTCAGTGTAAAGACAGTTCATCACTGCAGCGTGTACCCACAGTTTTGGTTTTATCTTCACTAATATTCTCCAGCTTTTTGAAAAGAAAATTACCGTTAAGCAGACCTGGGTCTGTCTCCTCACTCATCACTGCTGGCTGTGTCTGACCTCTCACCTCTTCACCCCCAGGCACGTAAACATCCACACTGGAGGACTACGGGAGCAAGTTTTGGTCAAACTTAGTCACATGATTTAATTGCATTTTTTTTTTTTTTTTTTTTTTTTTTAAAGACGCCACTTTTTGGAAACTTACAGACCAGAGCTTTAATATATTACACTAGGAAGGACTGTTAGACTATGTGATTTTATCTGCAAAGCCTCATCATTGTATAGACATACCTGATATTATTTATTTTGTGGCACAGTTTTGTTTAGTTATTTTAATTAAATTTTATGTGTGCTTTTTTTTATACTAAAGTGGTGTAATCTCTCCAATCCAAAAGTGAAAAATTGGTTTAATCATGCATATTTATCATTATTAAGCTATTATGTCATAAAACACAAAAATATATTTAAGATAATCTTAACCTAAAGTTATTTTAAATACTTTTTTTATAACGGACATTGTATTGTGTGGTTGGTTCCTGGATCTAAACCTCTAAATTTCATTTCATGAGTATACAACTGTCACAATTTTTGCATTTTTGTTCTGTTATATTTTCAAAATAACTCTAGGATGTATTCAGAAAGAGGTAAGAAACCTATTTATTAAATTTTTTACTGTTACAGTAAGCACCAGACGGTGCTGTCACTACTGATCATAGCATTATTTCTCAAAAACAAAAATACTGAAGCATTAATTATGAAGTTTTGATGTTGTTCTGTTAGGGGATAACAACTAATGAATCCCCAACTTTAAAACCAGTTCAAATAAACGTATGCCTTTACAAGAAAAATATGATTAGAAATAGAGAAACACCCATAAAATATCACATCTAATATTTAATTTAAAAAATAGAAAAATGGCAGAATAATTGAAAAATAAATCTGTATGTAGATTTAAACAAAACCTTAAAAGCTTTATAACATCACATTGATTTCTGCTTAAAACTTTTAGTTTCTTTTAAAAAATTTGGAAGAAAAAATATTATTGAACTGGGAAAATTCACGGATTAGAGTGGAATAAGTTGTACAAATGTGGACCCTAGGTGTTCAAAGTGCAAGCATAAAAAAATTAAGCACTATTCTTTTTTCTTTCAGGATATTTCCAACTTTGTTTTTGCACCAATTTGACTTCAGGACATCATGTGTTTTTAAGTACTTGAACAAAGTTTAGTTACTATACTTAGCAGTTCATAGGGATCCCAGATAAATTGGAGATATCAAAAATGTAAACTCGTGACTCGGGAGATTAAGGGGGCTGTGGGGGCTCCTTTGTGCTTTAGTGAACGTAGCTACGCCCCTGTCTCTTACACATTAGGGTCTGTGAAGCATCCTTTCTTTCTTTGTTTTTGTTCTTGGTTTTTTGGCCTCAGTCTTGGTTTATTCGTGTGTTTTCCTCTAGTGTCTCCCATCATGAACCTCAGCATCAGCAGCCCTCTGATCCACGCCGTATTTTCTCCGTGCCTCCGTTTAAACCCCCTCACGTCACCCTCCGTCCCCCTCCCCTTAGCAACAGAGCCAACATGGCGGCGTCCAGCACCGCGGAGCTTTCTCCGGAGGTAACGACGCCGTTAAAGATCCCCAAAACCGAGGTGCCATCCCCAGAGTCCGAGGATCTGAGTGACAGTAACCAGTACCAGTCTAACCCCTCCACCCCGAACCGGTTCTCTCCTCTGAACGTGGGCTCGGGCTCCGCGGGCCGGACGGCGGCCTCTTCCTCCTCCAACAGCTTCACGGCGTGCCGGGGGATGTCGTGGACACCGTCCGAGACGAACGCCCTCATCGCGGTGTGGGGTAACGAGAGGCTGACGGAGGCGAGGATGCAGCAGCTGGAGGTGGCGGGTACCGTCTTCTCCGGTAAGGCTCCCGGTCCGGCCATGTACGAGAGGGTGTCCAGAGCCCTGTCCGAGCTGGGCTACGAGAGGACCCCGTCCCAGTGCAGGGAGAGGATGAAGGTAAACCAGGACACAGAAATGACCGTTATGTTAGGCTACATCCTCCAGCTACAGCATCTCTACCTGACATAATGAAATCTACTGATAATAGTCCACCAGTTCTAGTCCACCTGTTCTAGTCTACCTGTTCTAGTCCACCTGTTCTAGTCCACCTGTTCTAGTCTACCTGTTCTAGTCCACCTGTTCTAGTCCACCTGTTCTAGTTCCTGTTCTTGGCTCCCTGTAGGGCTGACTCTGAGCTAGAGAGGATGAGGGTAAATCAGGACAATGACTGTTACATGTCATGATGTAACATCCTTCATCTGCAGCACCTCTACCTGTTCTAGTCTACCTGTAGATCTGGCTCTGAGCTCGAGAGGCAGCTGATGAAGGTTCGTAGAAAGCTGTAATTCAGACTAAGTATAAAAATGTGCATTTTAGCACGCTGTCTCAAAGCTAAAACCCTGTCAGTGCGTTGACTGATGGGAAAAGTAGGCTATTCCTGTAACAATAGTAGCAAAAATGCAGTTTGCAAGGGCTTTTCGCGTATCGGCAAAAATCCAATAATGTGCATCCCTAGTAAATGGCTGATTAAGTGGTTTTACTATGTCTTGATCTCTAGTGAATCATCCTTGCGTCGCTTAAACACAGCACTGTATTTATAAAAAGATTATCATTATTATCATTATTGTTATTATAAAGCATGCTTGTTGGTCCCTCTCACGTGAGGAGGTGCTATGCACAGTCTCCCTTTCATACCCCAGTCTGACAGTGACATACCTGTGATTATCTATAATAATAGTAATAATAATTATTATTATTATAATTATTATTATTATTATCATTACTTTATTTGTACATCACCTTTAAAAACAGAGGTTTACAAAGTGCTTTGACAATAAGCAGGGATACAAACAAGACAAAGCATCATAACACAGATAATACAAGAAAATACAGAACCCCAACACAGAAGAACCCATTAAAATTCAGCTAGAATTATAACCACAACATCATAATAACCCAGCAAATACATTCAAAGCACCAGAAGGGACATGATAAAAGTAGGAAACTGAAACAAAAGCCCAGAATGACTTACATGAATCCAGGAAACACACGAACCCAGATGCATAAAGAGAGACCTAAGGACCAGAAATGTAAAACATAAAAGATCATTTAGAAGTGGTGGAACAGAATAAAAGATAAAACTGTAAGAACAAACTAAGATGAGTAGTGATTATTGGATCAGAGTACAACAATAAAAAGGTAGAAATTGTAAGGTAATAATAATAGTAAATAAAACTCAATTTAGAAGACTAGAAGAGCAATAAGAATCAAATCAAGGTATTAAAGCTCTAAGATAAAATTAGAAAACTAAGACAAATTAGAGGCAGAAAAATTTAAAGAGAAATTACTGGCCAAAGACGGAGGAAATGGAAAAGACAGAAGATCACAGCCCTTACCTTTTAAGGGTAAGCGTATGATAAAACCTTTATTTTCTTCAAAATGTACTTGCTGTATGCCTGATAACCTAAGAAAATCAACATGGTAGGTCAGTGTTGCAGCATAAGCGACTGCCACAGCAGATCCCATAAAGGGACAAATAATAATGGCATATGTTTTGTCTCATTTCCCAAGTTATGAAAAAGTTTTTACATGGCCACAAGATACCAGTGGCTTGGTGAAAATATGTGAAGACACCAAGGTAGAGACAGCATCTTAAATGTACAAGCAAATTGCCGCTTGTGTTTCACATTAGGAGGAAATAACATAAGCTGATGTGCTATTGACTCCTGTTTTACACACAGTCAAACAAATGTCAAGTTTGCACTCACCAGATTACAGATATGACACTGGCACATCATACTAGCTCTCTCTTTCTCTATGATGGCTTAATGTTTGATGAGCTTCACAGAAATCCACCTGTCAGGCATTATTAGCAGATATTCAATCACGAGTATAAGACACTGCTCTCGTCAATAAAATAATGCTTGCTGCACTGGTTGTTAATAGCAGCAGCCAAGAACCAGTGAGGGAAAACTCATAAATGGTCAATAAGACAATCCCAGAAATATGTGCCTTAAATATCTCCCTTGTGGCCAGCTGCAGTGTTGGTAAAAAGGACTGATCAAACTCTTTGAGGCTATAGAGTTTTACATTTTTAAGAAAAAGTACAAATGAAATGATGAAATTATTATTATATGTTTAAAAGACCATACCGTTTATTTCATTCTGTTTGTTTTAGTTTGTTAGGGACTCCTGGTGTATTGTTAAGTTGGAGGTCTGCAGGACTAAATCATTTATGAAACTGATCCCTTCCCTGCCAGGAAAATTAGATAAACCATGGGAAAAATCATTTTTCTGCAAAGTGTCAGAACTATATCTGAAATATGTAGAAAAGTCCTGGTGAAATCTGCAGAGTGCAGATCCCACTAGAGTTTTAGTATTTCCACTTTCCTCTATTTTCAGTGATAGCCAACCTTCATTTTCACTTCCTGGCCCCCATCTGGCTTTTTTACGTCATCAAGATCATGTGACTGCAAAAAAGCTATTGGAGCTAAATCAGAGAACGCTATTCTGTTGTCTTAGCAATTTCATTGGTTAATGGTTAAGCCATTGCTCTTATATATTCTATTCTTTGAATGACTCAAATTTATTTTTGCCCAGTACCAGGCTACTCATCATAATCATGATTCATTTATACTCACTGAAAGCTTTGTTTTCAGGAGCAGTATGTCTTCCCTCTGTCTTCTAATCATGCCTGAGTTCATCATGGATTCAGGGAATAAACATGGCTGCACACCTTTCAAGGCAGAGATGGCAGAAACCTGAAATTCATACCAAGCTAGCCTGACGACCTTAAATGGCCTTGTCCCAACTTTTGTGAACATTCTGCAGACTTCAAATTCAGAGGGCATTTACATAAAAAAAAACACATTTTACCAGTTTGAACATTAATATCTAGTTTTTTATACATATATATATATATATATATTTTTTTTTTTTTTTTAAATAGAAATTATAAAGTATTTTAAATTTCTGTGTTCTGCTTTTATTCATATTTAGTGTCCCATCTTTTTGGGAATTGGGGTTTGTGAACTTTCTGGAATTTTGGTTAGGCGACGGGTTTCAAATTTGAATATAAAATATACTAAAGCTTTTGATCATTTATGTAAGATATCATCAAAAAAAACCAAAGCACCCTAAAAGTTTGCCTCTGTAGACATAAAAAATGTTGAAAAGGAAATTTTGTATTATCCCTCCTACATTGCTCTCCATAACTCCCCCAACAAAGTTAAACTGAGGAAAGTAAATCCTCTATCCATCCCGATCACATCCAGACCCTGCGGCGCTGCTACAGCCGGGTGAAGGAGCACGGCATCGGGAAGAGGAAGAGCAGCTACACCATCGAGCAGCTGGAGAAGGTGTTTGGTCAGGGAGGCTGGGACTCTCAGAGCTGTGCCCCCGTCCTGATCAACAGCAGCGGTCTCTATCAGGAGATGGAGTCTGACGGCAGCACGCTGGAGGACTTCTCCCAGGAGGACTGGTGCAACCAGGTGTTGGACTCGGCCTTCCAGGAGGGAGACATGGAGACTGGTGAGTGTGTTAGCCTGCAGCAGGATTGAAGGCACATACAGGAATTAATTTAAACTGATGTGAGTGTTTTATTTTTAGAAGAAATCCAGATGCCTAAACAACGAGCTCTGCAGATCCAAGCTGAGCAGTCAGAACAAACACAGTAAGTCAGTGTATGTCCTACAAGTTCATGCTGTGAGTTTTTAATTATCAGCACACATTTATGCACAAAAGCCAAGACTGTAATGTGTCTAAAATTACCCTGATGGGATCAAATCAACTTTATTTATAGAGCACAGCTGATCCAAAGTCCTTAATTTTGGAGTGCTTAACGGAGCTCCATGAAACTTTTCCTGCTTGTTTTGTTTATCAAACTTTAAACCTGAGTGACACCAAGGTTTTATGGAGAGGAACAGTTGACCAAGATGAGGGGAAATACTATCAGTGAGATTCTGTGGACCAAATATGTTTACCTATTTTTTTTCTTATTTAGCTGAATGAAGTTTGTGGTCATCCAGGATTCTATGTCTTGACAGTTATTGAGGTTGTGGTTTTTGGTTCAGGGGAAATGTAGATATGTTTATTGTCTACATAAAGGTGAAAATGGATATTGTGTTTCTGGATTTGACCTTTGGGGAGCAAATAGAAGGAGAAGAGCACTGGGCTTAGTACAGAACCTTGGGGGACACCACAGAATAATGGGGCAGGAGAGGATGTGGAGTTGTTGATTGGGACACTGACCCCCTTGGATATTTTACTCTTTAATTGGGTTTTAAAAATTAGTCATCGTCAATATGTAATTTGGCTTTTTTGACAAAAAATTTCTTTAATGTCAAATTGAAAACAGATTTCTGCAAAGTAATGTCAATTAGACAAAAATATGTACTATAAAAAGTGACTGCATAATATTCATAATATTCAAGCTGACTGTTCTAATTTAACAGAGGTCCAGTCAACTGGTGCTAGTAGTCTTACAATTAATGAAAATGGGATTACCTGATTACAGTGAATGTGTCTCAAGTGATTGTAGTATAAAGACACCTGTGTTTGGGAGGTCCAGTCACTGGTTAATCAGTATTCCTGGCTACCATTACACCATGAAAACAAAAGAACACCCCAAGCAACTCAGTGAAAAGATTATTAAGAAGCTGAAGTCTGGAGGTGGATACAGAAACATTTTCAAAACTCTGCACATCCCCAACAGTTTAGCTAAATCCATCATCAAGAACACGTGTAAATCTACCAACAGTAGATCAGGCCGTACTCACAAACTGAGTGAGCGTGCTAGAAGTAGACTAGTGAGAGAGGCCACCTACACACCTATGACTACTCTGAAGGAGTCCCAAGCTGGGAGAGACTCTGCAGACAACAACTGTTGGCTGGGTTCTTCACCAGTCAAAGTTTTGTGGGAGAGTGGAAAAGAGAAAGACACTGCTGAAGAAAACTCTGATTCAGTTTAGACTAGAGTTCACCAAAAGGCATGTGAGAGACTCCATGGTCAAGTGGAGGAAAGTTCTTTGGTCTGATGAGACCACAATGGAGCTTTATGGCCATCAGACAAGACACTATGACACTGCACGTCACCATAAAAACACACCATCCCCACTGTGAAGCAGTGTGGTGGCAGCATCATGCTGTGGGGATACTCCTCTGCAACAGACCCTAGAAAGCTTGTAAACGTAGAGGGTAAAATTAATGTGGCAGATATAGGAAAAACCTGGAGGACAATCTTCATCAGTCTGCAAGAGAACTACGGCTTGGTAGAAGATTTATTTTACAGCAAGACAATGACCTGAAGCATACAGCGTAAGCTGCACAGAAAGACAAGGTTAATGCTCTGGAGTGTCTGAGTCAAAGCCAAGACCTCAATCCAGGACTTGAAAAGGGCTGTTCATGCCTGATCCTCATGCAGCCTGACAGAGATTGAGCAGTTTAGCAAAGAAGAATGGAGTAAAATTTCAGCGTGCAGATATTTGAGCCTGATTGAGACCTATCCACACAGGCTTAGTTTACATTAGATATTTTTAACTGACATTACTTTGTAGAAATCTGTTTTCACTTTGACAATAAAGAGTTTTTGTATTACTTTTTGTAAAAAAAAGCCCAATTATATTGATCATGGTTGATTTTTATAAATCAATAAAAGGGAAAAAATCCAAGGGGCTGAATGCTTTTTATAGATACTGAACACTTGACAACTCGGTCAGACCAAACACCTGCTGGGACTGAAGGGTCCGGGTTCTGTCTTTTCTAGAATTGGATGAATGACTATATGTATGAACTACTGATTATAGAGAGATTGCCAGGACCAGTGGAACCAATGACCTCCTTGAAAAGTTTAGTAGGGTTAGTATCAAGGAAACAGGTTCAGGTCTTTATGGAGATAATATGATTATGTTTTTGTAATGTATTCCAATTGACTGAGAATTGCAGTGTTTTCCAGGATGATGGCTAGACTATCTAACCTTGCAAAGCAGATGGATACGCCCGTTTGCATGTTTTTCGCTGGCGAATCCATCTTGCATCTTGCTCTAAACCGTTTGGGCCTGGTTAGAAAGTGACAGGACCAATCAGCAACGAGCGGCGGTATTTATGGGTGCGGCGGAGTCGTAACATAAGCAAGCAGCAACAAGAGACCGGAGCAATTTTGATGAAAGACATTAGCGCGGATGCTGCTATAGCGTGTTTTATCAGAACTTGAAGACATTTCTTCGTTTAAATTAAATATATATGAAGATGATTTCTGTCCATAAACATACAATGCAAAATAATTCAATACATAACAACATATTCTGTGTTCGAGTAAAGGATGCATGCATAAAGTGTTGAAATGCTCTGGTAGATTGCTTTAAGTGTTTTGTAATTTAATGACATTATAATGTTTGTGTTTCCTGTAGAAAAAGGGACATGATGCAGACCGTGATGCGTATCCTGGAGTCAGTCCAGCTGAAATGGGAGCACTTCCAAACGTGGACCGAGTTCTCGCGGCTGCACCTCTCAAACAAACTGGCCATCTTTGGCGTGGGCTACAACACACGCTGGCGTGAGGATGTGCGGTACCACTACGCTGAGATCAGCTCTCAGGTTCCCCTGGGGAAGAGACTGCGTGAGTATTTCAATCCTGAGAAACCTGAGGGCCGAATCATCATGACTAAAGTCCAGAAGATGAACTGGAAGAATGTTTATTACAAGTTTCTGGACATCACCATTAGCGAGGCGCGCTGCCTGGAGCTGCACATGGAGGTGGACTGGATCCTTGTGTCCCAGTCCAAAGCTGCAGGCTGCAGCAAAGGCTCCTACCACTACCTCCTCCCTGGGGACATCCCCAAAACGTTTGGACTCTATGCTATCGGCTATGAGGAGGACACCTCTCAGACCTCTCCTCAGAGCGAGAGTGGAGACGTCAGCTTACCTCAGTTTAAGTCAGAGAACGGCGTGCAGAGTCAGGGTGATGGCGAAGGATCAAGGAGAGTGGACAGGACTGGAGCTAAAGTCACGTACTGTTACCTGGGGATAGCTGAGGACAGGACCATTCAGCAGTGTATATTCCAGCACTTTCAGGGTTCAGGTAAATACTACGTCCATGGTGAGCCCTCAGCTGTGACCCGTTTCCTGCAGGAGAACTGCAGCTCCAGTCAGGAGGGTGAAGACTCGTGTCAGCGTTCCTCCATTTACATGAAGTTCATCGAGGTGGAGGTGGACTTCCTCTCTGCAGGCTCACTGGTGGAGTGCCTGGAAACGGCTGTAGGTTATTCCTTGAAATATAACAGCAAAGAGACGCTGTAGACTACGCTCAGTGTCTCTGATTAAATGTCACTGAAATTATAATGAAGTCTTAGAGCCAGCGAGGCAACATGGAGGAAGGAAAGTCCTCTCTGCTTCATTGAAATGCGGCATATTTTGCAGCTTTTTCAGCTGTTGACCTGATTAACCATTAGATCTTTAATGAGACTTGCGTGAAAGACTGTTTACAGTAAATGTACTGTGCAGAAATATTGGAACAGTAGCGAAAGTATAACAGAGCTTTGACCTCTAAAAAGTAAATATCATTATTTTCAGCTAATGTGCACTACAAAGGATTCGCTGCTTGTTTAGTGTAAGATAAATGTTGCCTCATCAGGGAGAGTTAGGGTTGGAAAGGTGACTACTGCAGTATGCGTCTGTCTACCTCAGTAGGATGTAGCAAACAAGGCAGCGAGGGACCACGGAGCGTTTTATTCTGAAACTGCCTTTTTTCTTTGACTGTTGAGGTGTGGACCTGAATTCATGTATGTAGGAGTGATGGCTGATTTATGCCTTATGGAGCGCGGGTCAGTCTGCTGCAGCTAGAGATGCCGCCATGAAAACACAGGTTGAAAAAGTGAAGTTCTAGTGTTTCTGATTATTTCTTATGTTTGTCCATCTGCTTCAATTCAGCTTACAAAATAACACAACCAGCTTCTGCAAATCTATAACCATTACACAGCTGTATACAATGCTTTAACAGGAGCTTGAATCTCGTTTAGGACATACAGATACCGAATGGTAATCCTTAAAGACCCTGTAAAGTGAAATCCAAAGGTTTTGTTGGAATATGGTTGCTGTAAACATGTGAAAACCCTGAGATCTTCATGTGACTGAATTCTGGATTGAGACTGTTTTTTTTATTTAGGAACATTATACATTTTTATAACCTTTTAAGAACATCAACGATGGAGAAATGGAGGCCATATTTCAAAGAATGTTGGCTCTCGTCATTCACATAAGGAGCCAGCTCTTAGAATTGGATCATCCAAGAATGGCAGCTCCCCCATGACTTAACATAAAGCTGTGGTTCACAAACTTTGTTTGTCAGGCCCCCTTTGGCAGATATTTTCAGGCCCCCCACCCCTTACCCCTCACTATACATATCAACCTATAAAAACATGTAAATGTACAAACACACCGCTATTCCCAACTTTTGCAAATTCTTTTTTTTTTTGTTTTGTTTTTTTTTTTTTGAGAATTGATTACAACATAAAACTAAAACATTTTAAGTTTTAAAATTCTGACTCTCCGAAGATGAACAGTTTGCCGAAAAATATTACAAGACAAACATGTCTAAGATTTTTAAGTCCTGTAATAATTTCAGGAACTTATATATATATATATATTTTTTTTTTTATTTATTTATTTATTTTTTTGAGTCTCGGATGCAGATGTGAGACTGACAGTCTCAGGGCATTTTCAGTGTCTAGCTTTGGTTTGTTTTTTTTTGTCTTAATTGAAGCAAAAAGCAGAAAAAAACAATGGATGCTGTAAAAGGCAAGAGTATGGCCAAGGCTTTCAATGACATTGTTGAATCTGAGGTGACATCAACGAACTGCTCCTGTTTCTGCAGTGTTGAAGTTACCAGCTTGTGTTGCTTAGCCCTGCCTTGCCTCACCCCCCTACCATGACCTCGCGCCAGCTTTGGGAACCACTTACATAAAGTAACATAGTCTACTTAGCGCTGTAGTGCATTGGACCTCCTACTGACGTCAGTATAACCTGATTAAAGGATCACAAAAGTCCTCCTGATTCAGTCAACAAGAGCTTCAACCTCATTCGGTCAACAGAGTAGTGCGAAAATCTCCCAAGGAAGAGCATGGAAACAAGTATCCTACAGTAAGGTCATCAGAATTAATAAATTAATGATTCATTCAACAGGAATATTAAGCCTTGACTTTAGACTAAATGGACTAATTTACAAAACTGACCACTAGATTTTTTGCTCCATCAGCATTACATTTTCATAAAGCTGACATCCAGTTGGCCTGCTCAGCCCTACGTGCACGTGAGCCGTGCTGCACACACACAGTGTGGCACTGAAAACGCTCTGCACTGTGTGACAAGGAGGTGGAGACAGTGCTTTAAATCATTTCAGGTAAAACAGAAGGTTACCTGCACTTCTTCATCTCTATTCTCTTTACATCCATGCAGGATCTTCATATTTGCATGGCTCTGCACCCTCCTATCGTGTTTTCTCTTACATGCATGTGCTGCATAGTGAGCTTCATTAAAATCTAAGTTAACAGATCGTCCGGTATCATCTCAAGCTTGCAAGCGTGATTGAAAGACTAAAATTCTGTCAGACATAATACTTTAAAGGAAACAACAGTATTTATAGCACATATTAAACATGTTTGAAACTCTTTGCACCCACAAATAAGGCAGAAGAAGCTTTCAGGTAAAAGATTTTCAGTTCTAGCTGATTAATACTGTCTCTGGTTTTAGTTATTTATTCAAGAACTCAAAATTTCTTTCAGCAGTTAGAAAGAGTACAGCTGCTTGTCTGTTTCTGTGATTTGTTTCATTCCTGAGTCACATTATCTAGGGAGGAGGAACAGAGTGTGAATAATGACCAACTATTTCTCTCTAGAGTGTTAAGAAATTCACATGGCCTTTAAATACGTTTGGTTTTATTTGGCTTGCAAACAGAAATAACATCCCAGCATAAGTTATGGAATTAAAAGTAAAAACCAGCACAGGAAATAAAGGCTGTGGCACAGTTTTCAGGTGGATATTTGTTTAAATTTAAACCAGAGATGGTCATGTGACCTGTTGCTTTTTTTTAAGGATTCTTAAGTGGTGACATAAACATGCGTATCTGTGTTCACTACTTTGAAGCACCTCTAGCTGCAGCTGTGGGATTGTGGGTAATCTGATATCACAGATGCAGTGTTGATGAGTGGCCAGCTCCTCAGACAGACTGATATTTAAACACAGCAGTGTTGTAGATACCACATAGTCGTGCCAGTAAGCTCCATACTAACAGGTTTAAACCATGAGCACTGTTCTATGATGTGTTGTAAGCTGCATCACTGACCAACAATCAAAGTGAACTCTTCACCATGAATCCTGAGGTTATGTGCAATGTGCCAGAGACGGACGGAGCAGAGAAGAATCACTGGATGAGAAGTCCATATTGAATCTATGTATATGAATCTACCTTATAGTATATAAATATCTATAATATATATTTAAGAAAATCAGTGTTCACAGGCATTCCGGCTTTTGCAAACCTGCGGTGTTCATTTGTTTGGGTAAACCGTATCTAAAGATGAATATTTTATATTTTATTGGTTGGCACTTTGTCTTGTTTGTGATTGTTTGGAAGTCACTGTCTCGTATGTTTACATGTTTAAAACAATAAAAGGGAAACTCACTGTCATTGCCAAGCTGTGAAAATGTGTTAGTGTGATTTTGTTTTTATTCAGGGATTAAAATGTTCTAAAGATGCATGGGTTTACCACCATCAAGTTTTATATTAGACATTTATCCACCATAGAAGAAGAATCTGTCAGACTTTGATAGGCTGCTGGTTCCTCTGGTAGCATCAGCAGGATTTTAGTTTTGAATTTGTCAGAAATTACACATGTAAAATACATATAACATATGTTTGAGGAGTCCTTCAGGTGAAGCAGGCAGGAGGTGCAGTGAGGAGCATGGAGGAGGAAGATGCAGGTATGAAGGGGATCAGAGAAGACCAGAGGGGAACGGTCAGCCCTAAAAATGCACAGGCAGCTCTCCAGCTACAGTAATGTCCATAAGTATTTGGTCAGAAAGACCACTTTAATCGCTGTGCTAATATTTACAACCATAGTTGGTATATATGGAGCTTTAATGCTATAAAACTCAAGAGTGCATCAGAGTGAGCCTCTCGTAGATTTTTTTTTTTTTTTTTTTTTTTTGGTAATAAAAAATTGTAAACAACTGTATTTCAGACATTCATGCTTCATCTGTAAAAATATATTTTTAACATTTTTTTATATTTTTATTTTCTTTAAACATTAATCTTACCCCGGCAATCAATTATTTAGTTTCAGTCAAGGATGTTATAGTTAACTAAAACTAACAAAATAAATAGTTAACTGAAACTAAATAAAAAGTAAGCTAAACCAAAAAAAAAGAAAAAAAAAAAAAAGAAAAGAAAACTAAAACTAACTAAAACTGTATTGTGCATTTACAAAATTAACTAAAATAAAAATGGAGACAAAATATCCTCAGTTTTAGTATTTGACAAAACCAGACTGACTGGCACTGACACAGAAGACGGGGGAATGTAAAATGGCTTGATCTGATTGGTTAAGACTTCACACGGTGGTAGTTTTATGTCTGGAGTTGTATTCAAACTTCATCATTAAATAAATAAAATGATAAATTAAGAGTAGCCTGTTTAAATATGTTATAGAAAATGTACATTTTTCTGTAAAAATTTAAACTAACACTAAAACTAATAAAACTAAACTGAAATCAAAAACAGAAAGTGAAAACGAAATAAAAATAAAAACTAATAAAAAATCCAAAACTAGTATAACCTTGGTTTCAGTAATAACTTTTTGTGTCATACCTGCAGTACCTCTAAAGTCCACCAGAGGGCAGCAGCCTGCTCTCTGGAAAGCACTGCTCTATGGGAAACACCAGTGATCACTAGAACTGGACAAGAAGGTAGAAGTGTACCGTGATAAAAGTCTGGAATCATGTTTGTTCAAAGCTACCTGAACATCAGGACAAGAACAGTTTTTTTTTTAGTAATAAATTCTTATAGAAACCAAATTTATTCTGAAAAAAATAATCAAATGTGGGTTCCATTGAATCAGTTTTAATCTTTGATGTGCATAATCTTGGTCTATAAGAATTATCTTTGGAGTCTAAAAACCCTGCTGACAATACCTTAGGGGGGTCAATGTACTGGATTAATGGACATTTATAACAGGAAGGACCTCAGGAGGGTTCTGGATTATCTAAATCATCACTACAAAGTGAGTTTGAGCTTTCAAACCTCAGGTTGTGTTCATGTGATAAAGACTACATGATTCCAGTTTTAATTTATTTCCAGTTTGATTTATTTAATAAATGACAGTTGGCGTTTAGGTTGCTCTTATTTATGGCTCATTTGCACATCGCCAAATTGCACTCTGACTGATTTTACTGTTGGTTTTGTGTATGTTGTTCTTTATATTGTAATTGTTTTCAGTCTTCTTAAAGTCTTTGTGCTTGGGTCTTATTTAACTGACATTCTTGTCTCTGTTGAAGAGAATCTGAATCTCATGATTTAAAATGCTTAAAATAAATGCTGCTATTGTAGCTTTGGAAGTGTGTGTAGTTCAGTGGATGTAAGTCCCAAATTTGACCACAAGATGGTGATAAAACTAAAGCTGAAAAAATGACTGCCACTGCCAGTGCAATAATAAAATCCTGATTTATAAAGCATTAATATGTAAAAACCAAAAGAATACAATGTTTTGTATGTGAAGCTGACTCATAATAACTCATAGGATCCTCAGAGGGAGTAAAAGCCACAGTGACAAAGTGCATGTCTGAGATTATCAGTGAGTACAGTCAGACAAAAGCAGTGACCTTTCAGAGAGCAGCCCTCTGAAACCAAAACAAATATCTGCTTTATTCTTCAGTGTAAGACTCGATCATAAGACATAAACCAGGGTGGCCCAGACTAAAGCCTGCAGGCCAAAATGCAGCTTTTTTTTGCTTCTTAATTGTTATTCAAACAGCAAATTAAAAGACAACCTTCATTAGAGTACTTCTTAGTTCTGACACTCAGCAGTGCTGCTCTTAATCTATAAACAAACATTTTGACAGGAAAAAAATCATTTAAGGACTAAACTGAGACAACAATGTAAGTTGTGATCATACTGGCCCACAAATAATAACAATATCTGGATCATAACACCCTGATGAATAAAGACAAAGGGATTATGGCAGCTATAGCAGCAGGGATGGTATTCAGTCTCTCTGCTGTTTTTGTCTGAAGGTCAGATTTACAAAGAACATCACCTACAATTCTTCTTCAAACATCAACACTCCCAAAGTTTGGCATTTTTATGCAGTTTGCTCTCCCTTTTTGTCTGAATGTGGAGATGAGGCGTCCACCAGCAGACCAGCCCACTACAGCTTTCCTGAAATGTGATTGGCCAGTCAAAATCCTGAACAATGATTGGCCGTTTGCCTTGTCAGCCATTAGTGTAATTACTACTTTTGCCAAGGAGGTTGTGTGATCAGGTGGGTTTGTTAGTTTGTTTGTTGGCAACATAACTCAAAAAATTATGGACGGCTTTCGATGAAATTTTCAGGAAATGTCAGAAATGGCACAAGGAAGACCTGATTAGATTTTGGGACTGATCCAGATCACCATCTGGATCCAGGAATTTTTTTTAAAGGATTCTGTACTATTGGGAGATAGGGCTCATGGCAGAGGTCTGCGCTGTTACCACTTTACACCAGGAGATGGCGGACATGAGTAACTTCAATCCCAGCAGCATTTTTGGTTGTGTTTCTATTCAAAGTTTTGGAGTTTACTGAGTTTGAAAGACGCACGCACGGTCGAGAAGACGAGTCGGAGCGTAGCAGAGAGAAAGACAGCGAATTGTAGCGAGAATACTCACGATGCTGGGAGGGATAGAGGAATATTCACCCTCTGCCATGACTCCTAGTTGTCCAGTGAGACCATGGATGCTTCCCCCATGACAGTCCACACGTAGCGAGGCCAATGCTTTACCTCATCGTGTCTCTACCCCACCGGGGAGGGAGTAATCGGCAAATTAGATTTAAGGAGTCATCCAGATCACCGTCTGGATCCAGGAATGTTTTAAAGGATTCTTCACTATTGAGAGGAAGGGCTAATGGTGGAGGTCTGCACTCTCTGAGTGCTTTTCTAGTTCCTTTCGCCACGACAACCCATTGCTCATTAATTTTTGCAACTTTGAATCATTTTTCCACTTTTTTCCCTCTTTTTCTCTACTTTTCTTGCCATGTTTCTCCTTCCTCTGGCATTTTAACCCATTTTTGCTCATATTCATCCATTACTGTCACTTATTTTTGCTCATTTGAACCATTTTGCCACTTTTTATTAACCCTTTCTTGCCACAATTAACCCTTTCTTGCTGCTATTTGCCACTTTTCTCCCATTTTGCCACTTCTCTACCACTTTTAATCCCCTTTTGTTGTTTGTAACCCATTTTTGTTGATTTGACCCAGATTTTGCAATTTCTTCTGCTACTTCACTACATTTTTTCCCTTGTTTTTTACCTCCTTTTTTTACACTTTACTTGCCACTTTTAACCCATTAATGTTGCTTTTTTGCCCATTTCTGCTACTCCTTTTTTGCTACCTTTAACCCATTTTTTCCACTTTTTGGAACTTTTTTTTTTTTTTTTTTGCCACATTTAACACATTTTTCTTGTTGTTAACTGTTTTTTTTTCCTCAGGCATGTAAATCATTTAACATTATTCATTCCTCCTACAACCCCAATCCCCAAAAAGTTGTGACACTTCGTAAAATCTAAACAGACATATTACCATTTCATGAAAAATATTAGCTCACTTTGAATTTGATGTTTGTTCTATTGTGAATAAAATATTGATTATCTTTGCGTTCTGTTATTGTTTGCATTTTTCACAGCGTCCCAGCTTTTTTGGAATTTGGGATGTACAGCCTATTGGTGTCACTAAATTTAAAACACTAAAGGTGAGGTATATCAGTGAGTCCAAGTCATCTTTATATGTTGACATAAATGTGGTCAGCCCTGCTGTAGAGCTGTGTTATGACATGTCAAACATGTTACATTAAAAACATGGAGACTTTACAGTCTTAGAGACAACAGAATAAACAGAAGTGCATGCATATATCACTCTCAGTCAATAATTAATGCAACATTGTGATGTTCACTATTTTATTTACAATGTAGGTGAAAAATATTCCAGACTCAATGGCAGAAATTACACATACAGGATGTAAATCAATATTTCATGACCCCCTCCTGTTGTATATTTGATAAGTCTGTTTGCTGGTGTTTACAAAGAATGGGAAATTCATGCAGTTTAATTTGCTTGAAGCAACAAGAATCTTCCCCTGATATAAATTTGAATTAGTGTCAAGTCAACAAATAAATGAATTTCATTAAAATTACTTCCTTTTTCACAATCTCTCGAGTCTAAATGAAATATTTCTTTTAGAAAAAAATATAGAGGTGGGAACCCCATGGGTTATAACCTCATAAATCCAGATTTAACACGTGCTGAGTGGACTATCTAGGACACTGACGATAACCTCCTAAGCCAATATTACATGTCGGTTATGTCAACACATCCTGTGGAGTATAATCTGAGATAATCTGATCATGAAGACGGCAGATTCTCACGTTCTAGTCCTGTTTTATCCTCATACTTTATCAAAGGAATCCCTCACTTCATAAGCAGTGACAGGTTAGAGGAATATGCAGCCATGCAGCAGGGGATAGAGTGATTCAGGTGACATATAAATCAGAGAGTCTGCAGTGGAATAAGTCTTTATTTGGGTCCAGCTGCAGAGCAGGAGAGCGTCTGATGAATAACAAAGCATTGAGAGAAAATCCTCAGTCAAACTCGTCTGCAGTCTGCAGGGAGAGCCGCTCTTTAGTTCTCTCCAATAGAAACAGCAAACACTGTGAAATACATATTCATGTGTTCCTGCACCATAAACCTTTGTTATATCTGCACCCTGAATGTGAATGCAGCTCCGTTCATCAACGCAGAACTTTGCATGAATAAAAGACACAAGTTAAAAAGTTTAAACACAACCTTAAATAACACTGAAGGTGTCTGATGAAGGACAAATATCTCAGACATTTATAACAATAAAGAATATTTACAGTTAATGTTGGATAATGTATGCACAAGCAAATGATCCTTTATGTGAGTTTGAACAGACGGACGTCTCTGCAGAGCATTTTCTGACATTTCTCTATCCTGTAAATTTGGCACAATACAGAAATGCAAACTTAAAGAAGCTTGAAGAGTAAACGTGATCAAATTCTTATAAAAACTTAGAAAGTAAGAGCTAATCTGTAGCTTTTTTCTCGTGCATGTCCACAAATAAAAGTCATAGATCTGTTGACTTCATCATTTCAGAGGCATCGTGGCCGCATCAGACTGCATAGTTTTTCTCTTTTGCAATGGCACCATGTCAGACTATGCAACATATACCCTGCACTCTCCAGACAGCCAAGACAATAAGAGTGATCCTGACCGATGTGACTGTCTTTGTGAGTGTGTACAGTTGTCAGGAGGGCAGATTAAAAAGTGTCAATCAGGTACAACAGAGGAGCTTTATGTGATGCTGATGCTCGTGTCCCTGTGTAAGAGGACAATATAGAAAGGATAGCCTTCAAATGCAAGAACTTGTGGAATTAACATGAAAATTCACTGACCACTGTTCATTTTTGAACAGATTTTAGATTTCAATTATAGCTTTTAAGGCACTTTCTGGTACATCATTGATCTCCTCTCACCTCATGAGCCTGGTTGTATCCTGGGGTCTTCTGGCGAGGGTCTGTCGACCGTTCCACCATCCAGGCTGAGGACCAAAAGGGATCTGGGCCTTTGTAGTCCTGGCTCCCCTCTCTCTGGAACCATCTGCCAGAGGAGATGAGAATGGAAATGTTCATATCCTCTTTTTAGTCTGTCTTGAAAACACATTTTTATAAGTGCACTTTCTCCAAACTTTATCTATTTTATCCATTTATTACTTGTTTGTAGTTTTAGCTGAGTTTGAGCTTATTCAGATAAAAGTTCAGGGTATTATATTTAGTCTAGAGGCATTCAGCGGAACAAAAGTGGTAAAAATGAAACCTGGTATCTGTAAGCAGGCCTGTCTAACTCACTCTAGGCAATCTGTACCATGCCAGGGTGCATGTGGGCCTGAAGTCCAGTACGTTTGACCAGTGTGAGTACGCTCTCCACGCACGGCACGGGGCCAGGGAAGCTTTCCGAGGAAGACAGCAGTTATCTGTCAACAACTTCAAGCCCAGTGTTGATTTTGTCCGCTAGTTTTAATTTAGTCCTAGTCTAAGGATTAATGATTCATTTTATTTTATTCTCATTCTTTATAGTTTTAGTCAACTTTTTGTCAAACATTTTGTTCAGTTTTAATCTATAAACATTTTAGTCTTTTAACTGTCTGAAGCTAACAGAAATGAAAAACACTCACATTAAGGACTTTCATTATTTCTTCACTGTGAAATATACTGAAGAAAATTCTGACATCCCTCTGTCCCCCCTTCAGGTCAGTATTTAGTAGAGTCACCATTGGCTGCAATCACAGCACTGAGTCTATGTGAATAGGTCTCAATCAGGCTTACACATCTGGATGCTACAGTTTCTCTTTGCTTCTTTGCTAAACTTCTCAAGCTCTGTCAGGTTGCACACGAATGGATGAGGCCCACATGTGCAGTCTTGATAGACTTTTATCACCCTCGGTGATGCGCCAACATTTTATCCAGCTCTTAGGACATCCACAGCACAACTAGGGGCTCACGGCAACCCTGCTACATGCTCGAATGGTACCCAAGGCCAGTGGTTCTCAATGCTGGGGTCAGGATCCCATTGGGGGACACTGAGAGGGGGTCTCCAGATGTCTTAAAGAAACTAGGATGTTTTTCTACTTACACTGTTGCCACGTTACACCAATTTTGCCAGATTTCAACCCGTTGTCGTCACATTTTCCCACCAATTTTACCAACTTTAACCCACTTAAAACCCATTTTTTAAAACCCTTTCCACCACATTTTTTCTGCCTGTTTACCCATTATTGCAACTATTCACCCTTCTTTACCACTTTTTACACCACATTTCACAATCTAATATGCCCATTTGGAGCAACAGTTTAAGCCATTTGCACCTATTTCTGCCTCAGCTAACCCTTTTTGCCAGTTTAAATCAGTTTGTCATCTCATTTCACCAAATTTCCACCTGTTTTTGCTACTTTAATGCCATTAAGCCACTTTTTTAAATCCACTTTTACCACTTAATATGCCCGTTTTTGCCATTTTAATCAATTTTTGCCATCTTTGGTTATCTTTTGCCACATTTATCCAATTTTTGGCACTTCTAACCCATTTCTGCTACTTTTAAACTCCAGTTTCACCCCCTTTCCTGGCTTTTATTGCCATTATTAACCCATTTTAGCTATTTTAAAGTATTTTATTTCTGTTTTAAACAAAGGGATTAACATTTTTAAGAGGGCTATTTACTACACAAATGTTTCTTTGATACCAGTGGTTATGATTCAGGTTAAATATAAAATTCCACAGCTTAATTTTATAATGGACCATGATTTTGCTGGCCCCCAGTTTGGCTGGGCCAATCCCCCCCCTTTGGGTGACCTTGCATCCACATGCCTATTCTTGAATGTGCACGTCTGTGTTCAGCCACCTTCAGGTACAGTGGGGGTCCCCGGTCTCTGACACCTTTATTTTGGGAAAAAAAAATAGGTTGAGAACCCCTGCCCTAGGCCATGCACCCCACACTTTCAACCCTTACCCCTAAGGGGTAAGGGTTGAAAGTGTGGGGTGCATGAGGCTAAACATGGCAAACCTTGAGAAAACCTTGAGAAACATTGTAAGGCACACAAAATCCCTGGGATTTTCTGCCCTCTACAGTCAAATTTGGGATATAACAGTCCTACATGCAGTCCACTTCAGAATATATGTAAAAACTTCTCAAAACAAACTTCTCATTCAACACTTAAAAGTCATGTTATCATGATCAAAAAGGACCAAGAAACACTGCTTTAAACACAAAGACATACATTTTTACAGTCTCTTTATATACTTGCATTAAGTTATTAGTAGTTTTTTATTATTTTCTTTATGAAGTGGTTGTGCAAATTCAGCCTACGACCCAGCAATCTAAACTAATGACAGATATCTGAATGAGGAGGGGATATGTTGATGATATTTGACTCCTTTTCTCCTGAATTCCCTCTTTCTTTGAGAAATGAAAGCTTTATTGATAAGATCAGAAGTAGAACATCTCTACTAGTGTTTCATGTATTTAATTAGCCGAGAGTGGTCTGTTTGTCCTCCAGGTGTCATGTTTGCTCATCATTGGTGCAGACTTTGTTTTGGTCTGTTTGGATTAGTCGCCTCGTCCAGAATCCAGTATTAGCCTCTGTGCCCTGCTCAAATTATTTGTGCAGAAAATAAAAACAGGCGTGTTTTGACAGCTTCCCCGTGCATGCTGCAGCTTCCAGCTGGAGGGCCAGATGCAATTTCAAACAACACAACAAAATCCCATCCCCATAAGGCTGGAACCCTGCTTCTTTGGATTTAATCACAGGAATAACCCTCGTTCACCTCTCATAATTGAGCAGTCCTCCTGCATTAGACTCACCACTGTTGCTGAGGCAACTGGGCAACCTTGGAAAATGAAATAAAGGGGTCTGAGCACCTCCGAGCGCAGGTCAGTCCATATTTTTACATCAGGAGGGTGAGCTCACCTGGGGAATTCATGTCAAGCTGAGTCCGGTCCGCTTCTGCTTTCAGACCCACACCTCTTCACACATGAAAGAGCAGCAGCTGAAGATTTGAGAGGGAGGCTGGGGAGAAGGATGGAGCTTTGTTGTGTGGCTTTGGAAATAGGCTTATTGTTGAAAAAGCTTGAGCCGGGGTATTTGAAAACTGGCAAGTTGCACACGAGGATGCATGCTTTGAATTTAATGATGAGTTCCCTCCTCTTTATTTATTATAAAAGCAAACAGAGAGGATTTCAGGACAATTTCAGCACATTTGAATGAAGAGTAGACGTTTTAGGCCAATTTTGTTCATTCTTAGTCCTTTTTGACACATTTTAAGAAAAACTAGGCATAATTTAAAGCTGCTGATATAAATCCTAATAACATTTATCAAGCTTATCAAACATGACCTGCATCTGTGCATACATCTTAAATGATACAATAAATCCCATGTGTTACCTTGAGAAGCATCCACAACAGTCCAACAGTCTGTTTTGAATTGCTCCAGGTCTAACTCCTCAAAACCAAAGTGCTTCCATATGACAGAGGTAATTTAACTCTTTATGCCTTTAGACCTTTAACATCTGACGTCATACAGTCTGTTCCATCTGGTCCCTCCTGGATGGCATAAGAGCCGTATTACCCACTGGAAACTGGTGCTAAACAAATACTCCTGCTGACGAATTCCCTCTCATGGTCAGTGTAGTGCACATTTTGGACATGAAAAGTTAAGAAAGCTTAAAGTGTAAAAAAGCTTTTTCCATAGTAACAGAAGTGCTGAATGGGCTAACACTAGCAACAGCAGTATTACAGCTGAAAACGGGACTGTGTATACAGGCCGCTGTCAAGCAAACAAAATGTTGAAAACACAGAGTGCTAATGAAAGCCTCTTTATTTAGCCTTTGAGAATATTTAGACACTTTTTCCAACAATATTTTATTGCATTATCAGTGCCTTAAGATACAGCTTTTCAAACATGCATCATATCGATCGAGATACAAATTTGCTGCTTTTGTCAACAAAACCGACAACAAAATAAGTTCACGTTAACAAACCAAACAATGCTTTCTGAATTATGCTTTCGTTTTTCGTTCATTTTTCCGTCATTCCTTTTTTTTGTCATTTGTTTTTTTGTCGTTTTTTCCTTTGTTTTTTTGGTTTGTTTTTATAGGTTCGTTTTTACGTTTGCTTTTGGATCATTTAATGTTGTTTGTTTTTTCGTCTTTTGTTTTAATTCGTTCGTTTTCTTATTTGTTTTTTTTTGATCATTTTTTAGTTTTCCGTCGTTCGTTTTATCGTCATTCGTCTTTCTGTCATTCATTTTGTTGTTTGTTTTTGGTTAGTTTTTTTGTTGTTTGTTTTACCTCTTTCGTTTTTTTTCATTCATTTTCTCGTTCATTTTTTCGTTTGTTTTGTCAATCATTTTTTAGTTAGTTTTTCTGTCGTTAGTTTTCCGTCATTTATTTTTCATTTCTAATTTTTGCATTCATTACTTTTGTTTGTGTTTTAATTTTTCGTCCTTTAATCTTTGGTCTTTTCATCGTTCGTTTTTTTGTCTTTCATTCGTTTTTCTCGTTTGTTTTTTTGTTCCTTCATTCGTTTTTCGTTGCACGTTTTTTTCGTATGCTTTTTCTACAAATCAGTGATCTATACACATTTTAGTATATGTTTGCATTAAATATAAAAAAAATGTACTAGTTTTGTCATGATCCAGGTTTTGATTTATTATGTTTCTGAGTTTTCCTATGGTTATCCTTTGTGTATTCTGTGATTTCTAGTTTGACTTTGTATTTGGTTTAGTTCTTAGATGTTATCTGTAGCCCTTGTGTTTCCTTTGTTCAGCCTTTAGTGTTATATAGTCTTTGTGTTTCTGTGTATTTTGGGCTTTTGTTATTTTCCATGTGTCTAGTTTTTTATTGTATTAAGTTATTCCCTGTGTTCCATGTTTAGTTTTACTCCCTGTGTTTCTTGTGTAGTTTATTCCCTATGCTTCTTGTTTAGTTATTCCATGTTTAGATTTACTCCCTGTGTTTCATGTTCAGTTTTTCTCCCTGTGTTTGAGTTTCCCTCCTTGGTTCTTTGTATCCTCCTGTGTTTTCAATGTTTCTGTAGTTTAGCTTCTTGTGTCTGGGTTTCAGTCCTTGTGTGCTTCTTGTGTTAGGTTCCATGTTTCCTGTTTTATTTTGTAGTTGCCTTCCCTTGTGTGTGTGATTCCAGTTTTGCTTCCTGCCTGAGTTTCCCTCCACTTTGATTATCCTTCACCAGTTTCACCTGTGTCTGATTGTCCACACCTGTCTGCCATTGTTAATCACTCCCTGTGTATATAAGCTCTGTGTCTCCCTGTGTCTGTGTCGGTTTATTGCAAATGTCTTCCCTGTGCTTGTTACTCCTCGTGCTCCCTGTGGATTTTGCTTTTGTTGGACTTTGTTTTAAGTAAGTTTTGTTGATGGCTTTTCCTCGTGATCCTCAGTTGCTTTTTCCTGGACTTTAGTTTGTTTAATTAAATCTTTCTGTTTTATCTGCATTTGGGTCCTCCCTTTTGAGTTTTTTGCCTGAACCCCTTGACAAGTTTAGAGTAAAAGTTGAAATACATTTGTACAAGTTCAGAAACAGCATTGTCCACACAAATCAGTTCACATCACTGTATTCTGACAGTATCTTGAGGTCACATGGAGCACAAGGACCCAGGCGATTGCCTACCTTTGCTTATTGTAGTTCTGGCTTTGATTTATAGTGCTGTAGTGGTAAAAGATTTCCCCCCCTTCCTGATTTCTCATGTTCTGCATATTTGTCACACTTAACTCTCTCAGATCATCAAACTTATTTCAATATTAGACAAAGATAATCTGATTAAACTTAAAATGCAGGTTTTAAATGATGATTTCTTATACTAAGGGGAAAAAAAGCCCTCTGAACCTGCCTGGCCCTCTGTGGAAAAGTCATTGCTCCATAACCCTGATAACTGGTTGTTCCATTCTTGGTGGCAATAACTGCAAGCAAACATTTGTGATAACTAGCAGTGAGTCTTTTACATCACTGTGGAGAAATTTTAGCCCACTCTTCTTTACAGAATTGTTCTACTTCAGCCACATTGGAGGGTTTTCAAGCCTGTTTAAGGTCACGCCACAACATCTCAATCAGATTCAAGTCCAGACTTTGACTAGGCTACTCCAAAACTTGGATCATGAACACTGGCCTTAACGGAGTCAAGTGAGGCCTGCAGGTCTTAAGATGGTCTGGGTTCTTTTGTGACCCCCTGAATGAGTCGTCGTTGCACTCTTGGAATCATTTGGTAAGCCAGCCACTTCTGGGAAGGTTCACCACTGTTTCAAGTTTTCTGCATTTGTGGATAATGACTCTCACTATGGTTCTCTGGAGTCCTAAAGCCTCAGAAATGTCTTAACAACCCTTTCCAGACTGATAGACTTTGTTTCTCTTTAGATGGCACCATGTATTGCTTTTTGGGATCTTTTAGCCTGCTTCACTTTGTCAGATGATTCTGTTTAAGGGATTTCAGGATACAACAGGTCTGCCAGTGATCAGGTCTGGGTGTGGATAGTGAAATTTAACTCAGATTTCCAAAAAATGTGGTTAATCACAGTTAATTCAGGATTTAACAGGGGACACAATTATTTTTTTCACTTAAGGCCAGGTAGATGGGGATGCATATTTTTTTTTACCTTTATTTAATGAAATCATCACTTAAAAGTTGCAATTTGTATTTACTCAAATATCAAAGTTTGCTTCATGATCTTAAACATTTAAGTGTTACAAATAGCTTATGCAAATAAGAAAATTAGGAAGAGGGAAAAAACTTTTTCCCAGCACTGTCTATCAGTAAATAATCTATCAAATGAAGGTAAAAGTGAATGATATTTAAACGATATTGGGCATTTAGCCGTAACCAATAATTTCTGTCCGTTTTTCTTGTGAACTCAACTTATTTTTGTCGTTATTTCAGGATAACACCAGTTTTCTCGCGATAACGACTTAATTTTTGTGTTATTGCTGTGTAACAACGTCTGTTTTCCTGTGAAAATGAGTTGATTTATCGCGTAATCACGGGGAAACAGAGTAAATAATACAGGGCCCTTTACGGCTTCCGTACCGGGTACACGTTCATCCTTTATATGTTTGAACTGGTATTTTCTTTCTTTCTTTTTTAATTTCTGAGAAAATTAAAAAGTGAAACAACTATTTGTGGTCCATTTTTATTCCCATTTCGCTCTTTCAGGATTAAATTCCAAAGTTCCTCCAAAATTAGTCGTGTAAGTATTAAATACCCCTGAACATACCGCGGTTTAAACCAGCACAGGTGTACGAGTCAAGAAATATAACACATATGCTGATTTAAGCGGATGTTTTGCGGTCTGATTTCAAAATAAGAGTAGGTTTCCACTAGAAGCAACGTCATAAGACGTTTCGGTCAAACACATCCTTTTATTTTGAAGGTAAAGACCGGAACTAGTAGCTAAATAAAGCTAAAACGGACAGTAGCTCACTCGTACTCTCTCTCTCTCTCTCTGTCTCTCTCTCTCTCTCTCTCTCTGGGAGAAAAAAAAGGACACAGTCAGACTCAGGATGAGAACTTGCGGACTTGTCGGCTTCCCGCTGCCGTCTCGCTCAGGAGGAGGTAGCCGCGCGTGAGCAGGACACGAAGAGGAGAGCTGGAGGAGCGTCCGTGTTGGAGCTGTTGATCTAACCTGCAGTATTTAAAGTGAAAATTAAAGAGAGACAGAGGGACTGGTCGGGCTGCGGGATCACACGGCGACCACATTTCCTCACCTGAAGTGTCCCTTACCTTTGCTCGGCTCGGTGCCTGCCGGAGACTGAAGGAGAACCGGCTCACAGACTTGGAGAGCTTTGCCTGAGGCGACGGAGCTCATTTATAAGGCAGAGAGAGAGAGAGAGAGAGGCACTATCAGCCATGGAGGTCTATAGCACTTCGAGGAAACTTATTCTGCTGTCTTTGACCTTCCTGTGGGGGCTCTCAGGTGAGTACCAAAACATTTATTACGCTTTTTTCTTTATTTACAGATTTCTATTCACCATACACCAAAAACACACACGCAGTCTCTTTAGTTTAAAGTTTTGGACTTATTACTTCTACCAAGGTGACATTTGATGGTTTTCCTCACTACTGTTGACTCTAGAACAGTTTTCTCTGCGAATTCAGGCGGTTTTTTCATCTCCTGCTGGTTTTGTCAACATGAAGAACATTTTTTCAGCCCCTCTCTGAAACATACCCTCCATATCTGGAGCTGGACACCATAGCTGGGTCAGTTATTGTTACATATCTACATCAATACATTATCAGTGGTCAGGACTGGACCAAATATCACATCATGATATTTTTCAGCTCAGTGCTGATGGATGTGTCTGCCTTCATGTTGTGTAAATGATTACATCGCTGTTATTTGAATTATTGGTGGTATTAAAAAAAGGAATTAAAACTTCAGTCATATTTTAGTCAATAATAGAGAGAGTTCTGTCTAAACTACACAAATGTGTTGCCAAAATTTAGGAAACTTGGTGGAACTGGCAAGAAGCAAACAAGGGTTCCTAGATATAGGGTAAGACTAGGGATGTACGATATTGACTTTCTTGTTGATATTTACAAATTAATTTTAGCCAATGAAGCCTAACTTTAAAGTTTAAGCGGTGAGAATGAAGATTTCAGCTGACGTAGATCAGCCCAGAGCTAATTTATCAGTGCTAAAGCTGATATTTACAGTCAGAGTATTGGTTTTTAATATTTACATAATTTTCACATCTGGAGTTACTGTCTTAATATCTGATTTGATATCTGCCTATACCAAAGTCAGGCTGATAATAGTGTTAGGGATGCAGATATTAAAATCTTGCTGACATTTATGTATTAGGCTATTAAAATCTGCCTTTATCAGATGTAAATATTGGCAGTATGAACAAAGAAGTAGGCGAAGTTTTCAACAACAACAGACCTACAGTTGAATTATTTAAATCAAAATCCCAAAGTACTATAGCCTAATACTTCAGTAACAAGTCCACGGTACGGTATCTGTTGTGGTCAAAAAAACAAAAACAAATGAAGACTTTGACACAAAGTGACGTTGGCATTTATTACAACAATTGCAATATTACAATGTATGCATTCAGCTTAACAATATAAATGTATTCTTTGGCTCCAGTGTTTACTAACCTTCTAAAACTTTCATTGTCCACCACTGAAAACAGCTGCAGGACTTTGGTGATATATTCACCCATACATACTGTGATCTGTGGAGCTCTTGCTCTGTTGTGAGGAAGTGGGACTTAAAGTTAACTCTGCATAATTAGACAAAGTCACTTTATATAATAGATATTTGACTCTCTGACATGTATATTGAACAAATAAACTCACTAGACCTCTGCATTTTGAGTGCATTTGAGCTTATACGCTCTCTAGGAGGACGTCATGTTTTGGTCTGCACTGGTAGGGTGACGTCACCCAGCCAGAGCGCTCCTCAGCGTACTCCTTCACCAGCTTTCAGACTGACAGACCATGTGAGGGCTGATTCTCACAGCATTTTGAGATTTGAGGTCTTGTCTATTTTACTGGCACCATGAACGGTTATCAGTCAAAATAAACAGGAAAATGATCAATGTAGATTGACATTTACCTTGCTGTAGCACGTATGTCCATCCACACTGGTAGAATATGTTTGAAATATGTTTATGGATGACGCTGATGAACGTCACCAGCTAGAATGCATCTGTTAGAATAACTGTTCTCCAGACTTTTACCATTCATGAAGCTCACTGTTTCCACACGGTACAAAATGTGGCAGTTTAAAATAACACAGTATGGAAACACATCCAGTTTTTGCTTTTCAAAGTAAAAGCCCACTTTAGCAGTTCTTTAGAGAAATCCAATCATCCTGTCATGTTTTAAAATATTGATTATCTTTAAACTTTAGACCCTTGCTCTTTGCCAGTTCCACCCATTTTTCCAAGTATCGCCAAACTTTTTTCAGCTTACTTTATACATTTTTCAAATATGTTGGTCACACTTAGTGGAACTGGGCCGGACTAACCTGTAAGACCTTCAATGTAAACAATACTGTCTTAACCCAGGGGTGTCCAAACCTTTTCCACTCAGGGCCACATACAGACATATATAGGAACGTTGGGGCCACATTGATTAAGTCAGAAGCAGAATAAAGGAGGAGCTGGGGTGGAGGAGGGTTGTAAAATCAGCTTGCAGAGAGAGCAACAGAACATGGCCGTGCTAGAGCAGGTTAAATAAGGCATCTGATTTCAGGGGGTGCTGTTTGGCCCTACCCCTACCCAACCCCTGGAATATGATTGGTACTGCTATTGCTACCAAAACTCATCAGGGAGTTAGCAAACAAGATATTATTATTTTGACTGCCAATAATCTTACCATGCAGAGTGATGTTTCAGTTTAGTCACAAAAACACTTTCTTCAGTTCTTCCTGCTGAGATGTTTGTTTACAGAATTAGCATGCTAGCACCGTCTTGTGCTGAAACGATGAAGTACAGTGAAGCACAAGCTGTTTAAATGTTGGCAATATTTCATTTATTGTTAGAATTGCTGCAGGCCAATCAAAATTGGACCGCGGGCTGCATTTAGGCCCCAGGCCATAGTTTGGACACCCCTGTATTAAAACCTTCAACCCCTCGCTCCTCAGTTCCACCCACTTTACCAACATGTTTATGCAACTTTGCTCTCCTTTGGTCAAAATTATGATTGAAATCTTAAAGTTTCTGTACTTTTTTATACCACTGAGCACTGAAAAGATGGAGATTTGACCATTTTTAAACACTTTTGAGTATTTTGACAAGACGAACAGCCGAGGCCTCACACTTATTCTCCAAACTGATAAAGATCAGCGAAGCCAAAACGCTGCCTCACCCTGCTTCTTTCTGATTCTGGGAAAAGTGAGCAAAATTTGGGACAACAAGTGACCAGTGAGGCTGGACAGATGTTAATAAACCAGGCTTTTTGCTTACTGGATACCGGGCGTGCTTTAATACACAGGTGTCAAAATCAGGGCCAGGGGGCCAAATCCGCCCTGGAAACAGTGAAATCCGGCCCGCAAGATGATCTCATATTTCTGCTCTAACTGGCCCATCAGTCTGAGGTCTGCAGATTTCCTCAGGTATATAAAATATAAAAGTATCCCTGATGATTTAAGATATCCTAAGTAAGTCAAAAATCTGAAAATATTTAGATAAGAAGTCAGGAATGTGGGAAAAGAAATTAATTGTGTTTCAAATTTTCAATTTAGCATCTCACAATTAGGATTCAAACTTCAGATTTTGACTTGAAATTTCATACTTTGAGCATTTCAACTCATTATTTTGACTTCTCATATAAGATTTTGAGTTTTAAGATCTATAATTTAAAATTTTAAGTGATATTTTGACCTTTTTAACAAATTATTTTTTATTTTATCTCATATTTTCAACTTCAAACTTTGACTTCATAATCCCATAGTTTGACCTTTTAGACTAACAATTTAAAATTTTGAATCATATTTTGACTTCTTTCTAATATATTTGCCATTAAAAAACAATTTTTCAATTTTAATTTCACATTTGTAACCTTTTTGAACTAATAAATTTACTTTTCTCTTTTATAGATTTTAGGTCAAACCCATTTATCATTAGTGCTAAGTTTTATTTTTTTTCATATTTTATTACCAGTGAAACAAGGTTGACGGTTTATGGTTAAAAAGGTGACCCTGTTAGGCCCTCAGGTTAGTCCTGAATCCAGAGTCCGGCCCCTGCTGTGACTGAGTTTGACACCCCTGCTTTAATGCATGCCAGAAGCTTCTGTACCACCCATAATATTTGAACGAAGCCCCCACCCCATACAATGTATGCTATGTGCCGCAGTTTACAAATTCATAATAATAACAAAGTATTGTCCAATGATGGGCGTCCTACACTCCTTTTTGGGGGTACCCTGCTATCAGACAGTATGGTTCAGTATGGTTTGGTTTTTACTAGAATAATTAAAAAAGTATAATTCTGCTATTGTGAAAGCCATTTGTTTTTTTAAGGATGCACCACAGCATTAGTTCAGCATCAGTCTTGGCTTACGTGGGCCATGTTGGCAAACATCGGCCATCTGGTGTACCTGACTGCAGAATCAAAAAGATTTTTTATTTATTTATTTATTTTTATACTGATGTATTTTCATGGTCAAATATCAGAGAAATGTTGGCATAGTGGAAGTAAAAAAGTAGAGTGTCAGTATTAGCCATAAATTTAACAACCAGTGCGTGTCTTTAGTGACAACAGAGATGTACATCCTGCATCGCCATTGAGCTAAAAACACAGGAAGGTGATTTTGTTCTACCCAGCCCTAAAAAGTACATTTTCCCCGTATTTCCTGCCCCACTTATAAAAATACCTCACTGCTTGCTGTCTTCATAATGAAACTGAATGGATATTTTCACCACATGGTAAAGACTAATGAGCCAAAGAGAGAAAAGGTTTGTGTTTCTGAAAGTGTGCCAGAGGATGAAGAGGTGGAATTAGAGCTGAACACCTGTTTGTTTTTCACAGGATTTAAAACAAGTGTGTTACACATGATTAGTATGTCTTCCAGGGAAGAATAATCCCTTTATAGCCGCAGCAGACAGACACTCTCTCTAGCAATGTATTAAACTCCTACTTCCACTGATAGCTGTACTGTACAGGCAGCCTACTTTTTCCCCTGCCATCTCTTTGATTTGAAAAATTGGGGCACTGTGCAGCTGCATGGGTATTTTACAAGTGTTTTAAGGAATGAGAAGTTTTAAATGATTAATTCAGGTAAAAATTTTAACAGCCGCATCTTGAGGGGAGCATAATTTTACACATTATGAGATTATTATGATTCGTCATGGTGTTTCATAAGATACTTAGACAGAGTGAGTTCTTGAAAGAAGTTTCCCATGTGTCCTCCGAGGGCTTCCCTTTAAAAGTCACAGATTTGAGAAGTTTAATGGGAGGAATCTCACGTTTAGTCAGGTGAACCTCTGCACCTGATCTGTAGCTGAAGCACTGCTCAGACAGGGAAATCCAAGGGCAACAGCATGGCTGATCGTAAACTTTAACAGTAGTCAGCCTCAGAAATGATCGTCAGGGTTTAATGTTTGCATCTTTGATTGTTTTTTTTCCCTGGAGCTGAATAATCCGGGGAGGGCTCCTCCTCTCCAAACCAACCAGATCCTTCTGATGAAAGCTGGTAAAGGCGTGTAATTCAGCAACTTTCATGTTAAAGAAGTCACTCGTGTTGTTGTAGAAATCACAGTTTAAAAGAAGCAGAAACATTTGTATGGAGTCGCCTGCTTGTTGGAGGAGCTGAGCTTCTTGGAAAGTTAAAATTCCTTCTGTGATTTATCATTCATAAGGTTTTTAGCAACAGCTGAATAAAACACTCACTCCTCGCTGATAGAAATGGATCTGTGATTAGAAATCAGTCTAGCCAGGGCTGTGGGATATGAGAAGGTATGTGGTGTTTCTGTAAAAGTGTGATGATGGGGCTGCACGCCGGTGAAGGGGTTAGCACTGTTGCCTCACAGCAGGAGGGTTCCTGGTTCACTTCCTGGCCTTTCTGTGTGGCGTTTGCATGTTCTCCCCGTGCAGTGCGTCTAGTTTTAGTCATCTTGATGAAAACTAAACTTAGTTTTGTCAGTGTTAGTCATCACAGATCTATTTTTGTTAGTTTTAGTCTAGTTTTTGTCATGAAAAAACGGCTGTTGACGAACATTTTTAGTCATAAAAAACAAACAGCCATAAAAATCACACCCTTTCTTGCATCGACTTCAAATTAGTCATTGTGAAACATTTAAGCATGACAGTGCCTCTGAAAAACTGATAAAAGTGCATCCTCATTCGTAGAAAATGTGGTGCTTAAACAGAAAATCGTGGGTTGGGTGCAGCTTCAGCTATTTTCGGGATCTTTAGTGTACATGAGAGTTCATGACTGGACTGTAAAAGTGCATAACTCAGATTTGACTCCACTTTAAATAGCAAACAGAGATTCCTGTGCGTCCTGTCATGCATTTTGAATATCATTTTATCGTCCGTCATGTCTCCTACCGGCTCCCAGCACCAGGAGAGAGGAGGTTTTAGTTTGAGGCAGATATAAATGTCTCCAACACTCTCTCACGGAGCCTCCTGCTCTCTGATGGAGGAACAGGAGATATCCATTTAAGTCAGGAAGCTCCATCTGCTCCAGGTGAGTGCGTGTTAGCTCCCACAGACAGCCGGCTAGCTTTCACTCAGCCTGTGAGACATGAAAGCCGCTCGTTCTGCCTCAGTTTGCTTTTGGCCGTCCTCGGCCCGTGTGTGCTCTTCAGCTCTGTTGCCAAAACAATCACATGCGCTGACACAGGCAATCTCAACGCTGCTTCAGGGAGGGGCAGCACCTGAAAAAAGCTCCCACACAGGCCGCTGTGATGACATTATGGTTCAGACACCTTTAAGGCATGTTGGGGAGTGATAGCTTGTAATGCCCCCCAGTGACTAATCTGGACTTTGAACAGCTGCTGTGATTCAGTGTCACAGTCCAACGGGACAACAATACGAGCGCAGCGGCTGACCTTGACCTCAGCGTTTGACTCACCATCAATCGCCCCGCAGGTGTGTCCTGAAAACACCGAGCCGTCCTCATGCAGAGAGGAAGCCTTCATGAATAGCAGCCGGTGGCAACAGGAAAGCCGAGCGCTCCTCGAGTCCCCGATGGAGCCGAGTCTGTTAGAGCAGGAAGTGAGCAAACATCCTCCGACAAACAAGACCAGGCTGAGTTTGAGGTTCAGGCAGAATCTGGAGCAGAGGAGGACGGTGGCAGAGAATGCTGAACACAGTCGACATATATGATTTTAAATCAAGAGCTCCAGTGAATATTGACTGTTGGATCAAAAAGCTCAAGCATTTGCAACAGAATTTCAGTCAGCGCAGCTGTTAAAATAAAATATCCAAGCTAAACTCTTACAGGATGACTTCAAAAGTGGTCAAAATCTTCTTTGCATTCAAAGGATGCACTAGTCTAATACTTCCCCTTCTTCCTGTCTGCTAAGCAAACCCAAATTACCCCAGACATGCACAAAAGGTGTCACTACATGGCATGACCACTGCCTGGCCTCTCGCCATTAAAACAGTAGAGTGCAGATTTATGCTGCTACATGGATGCAAAATAAGAAGCACATAAGCTGAATAGAGCAAAACTCATACATCTGGCACTTTAAAGAAATTTACAAAGTTCAAAAAATTGACATTTTGTAACATAAAGATCATCAAAAGATAAAATATGAAACATATTTTAGTGCATACTTCAGTTTTGTGCTGTCCAGTGTCCACATTGAAGCTTCCTGCCCTTGTTTTTTCAGTCACTTCCTGCCGATGTGCTCTCTCATATTTTAAAATGATTATGGCGATACGCGTCGTCATCATCAATCATTGGAAACTTGTCCAAACGTGGGTGTTTTATGTGATCTTTAATGTACTACTGATGATGAACTCTGTCAAAAGAGCAGAAATATAAAAACAAAGCTAGAATGAGGCAGGGCAGAACGATGTGTCTGGGAGAGCTGCAGGTGTGAGGCAGGGCTGGTTTTAGTCATTTGGAGGCCCAGGGCAAAGACCAATATGAGGCCCCTCCCCTTTAGCTATAGAATTAATATTGACTGGAAAAAAATTAGAAAGCATCTCTTTTATGTTAATAAAGCCACAGGACTACAGTAAATGCCCCAGTGTGAGATTCAAATACTCCAAATAGCCAATCATTTGTTATGGTTTAGCTCATTATCTCTGATCTTGCCAGAGTTTCCTCAGCTGATGTAAGTCTCACCAACCTCCAACTTACTCGTTGGGAGGTTAAATCATCTGAGCTGGTTGTGTGGCTCCCAAATGGCTCTGAAAAAGTGAATTGTGTTGCACTTTTGTGATATATTGAAACATCTGAAATTCTCCTCATGGGAGCGTTAACACTTTTTGGCAATATTTGAGAGGTTTTTCGAAATTCAGGTGTTTCCATTACCAGTTTTTTATTGCGCTATTTTTGATTCTGCTTATTTCTAAGGGTAATGGAAACACAGCTTCTGTTTCAGTAAAAAGCGTGTTTATTAAAGGGCTCGCCTTTTAGCTCAGTACAAGACTCCTCTATACTCTCGTTTCCCAGGAACAGTCCTGCAGACCCAGGAGGTCTGCAGGACTGAGTGACTTGTGTTATTGCTGCCTCCATGCCAGGTAAATCGGTTCAACTTTGGTAAAAAAAAATCCCTTTCTTGTAGGGTGTAAGGATCTTGTTCAATTTATGTAGAAATTTTCAGATGATATTTGCAGCTTAAAGGTCCATTTAGAGCTGTAAAGTACTAACTTTCCTCGGTTCCCATTCATTCCTAATGGTGGCCCCATTCCTGGCCCCTCAACAGACCTTTGGGGTCATGTCATTGTTGCAAAGTCACTGACACTTACTAGAATTTAACTTACACAGAACATGCTTTAACGGGTGTAGAAAACCTTTAGTTTTCTGGTAGTTTATTCCCTGGGTAAAGAGTATAAAAACTCAAAGTCTTCTCACCCTGCTTGATTCTGGGAAAGGTGAGCAAAATTTAGGACACGTTAACAGTGGGGCTGGATGGATGTAAATAAGGCTTTATACTTACTGGTGAACTACCAGTACACATTAGCTTTGAAACTACCAGTCCAGGATGAATGAACTTCTCCCCGACCCTGTCCTGAGGGTTCAGATGTCAAATTGTCTTCAGTGCACACAGAAGTGTTTTCCCACTTTCCTTAATGCCAAGGATTACCACAGAATACCTAAACTGGATGCTAATGCGCTGTATAAACAGGGTTGTAGTTGTTGCTGTGTTTGCTATGATGCTATTAATGTTTTAAATGCGAGTCGGCTCCGGCCTGATTGTTCTGGTCTCTGACTTTAAGGGAATTGCATATAGAGAGCCAGTAAAGAGAGGGAGCAGTGAAGCCGATATTTTATAATGGACTCTGAACTCAGACAAACATGGTACACCTTTAACATCACACCAATAGGAGTCTGCACAGGTTTAAAAACTGCAGACGTGAGACTTGCACCATGTCTTGGCTCAACATTCTGGTTGAAAAATGAGCACCTATATAAATTAAAGTCATAACGGCTAAAATAACAGAACTGTGATTTTAGCTTCAAGCTAACTGAACCTGAATGCGCTCCTCTCCTCTGTTGTGAAAAGCTTCACTGAACAGTATTAAACTCTGCGTCTCCGTCTCGTGACGCCTCGATCATCGTCTCAGTAGCGTGTGTTTGGATCAGCTAATTTGATTACATTAGTCCAGGTTCAATAGGCACTGTGCCTCATTAAGCGCCTTATTCTAATTGCCTGAGTGAATTTGCCCCCCTGTTTGTTCTTAAATCCAACACTCGCTGAAATATCATCTTTTATCTGCTGTTTTCTCTCTCTTACAGGGAAGTGTTTGTGAGAAGTGCTTCTTATTAAATCTGTGCTTTCATTGTCAGAAGTGTCAGATAGGTCCTCTTGCTTGTGTTATGAGGGAAGTCTGAGTATGAACACAGAAATATTCAGTTTGTTTTTCAGGATGGCCACTTTGAAATCCCTCCTATCAAAAACCCTAAAAAAAGTCTTAAATCTGTTGATAAACAACATGGCAACGAGCCCAGGTCTCATTCAAAAAAAAAAAGACATTTACTATGAAAAGATCCTGACCCACCTTAGAAGCCTGCAAAGACATTTTCAGTTCAAGTTGTTGTGGATAAGGAGGACTACTGACCTTGTCCCTGTGACTTTTCCACTTTTCCTTTTTGCATTTTATAACAAGTTGCCATAGACCCATCTCACAATCACATTTGAGGTTAGATCCGCCACCTTGAACCCAGGGTTTCCCACAAAGTTGATGCCATTCTTTGTCAGTATTGGCAGCCATCCTGCCCCGCCTCTTCCTTCATGTTTTGTTTTTCCATTTCTGCTCTCATGAGGATGCACCAATAGCATCACTTAGCTTTAAAAATATTTCACACGTAATCATAATAGGAGAAATGCATGCAAGAAGGTTGCTGGAGTACCATCTCGCAACCATCATCCTAGACTGGGGCATTTTGGCAGCAAGAAGCTGCAGAAAAATGTTGAATCAGAAGCTTGAATCTTGATTTTTCAGACACTGCACATGAACTGGTGCATTTGCAGGAAGGAAGTATTGGTAGATGTCTCTGCTGTGCATACTGATTATGATTAAAAATATAAAATCAAGAAAATAGCCAGCCAGCACACTTTAATGACTCTAAACAGGTACTGTCATTGTGCAGGAAACACTGCTGACACCCCTACTGGAAACATCCTATATTTGGCAAAGTCAGGTTTTTCTAAATGGTCGATTAGCTGTGCAGTCTGATCAAAATGTCATTGGTTGAGCAATGGTAGGGGTCGGTGGCTGAACAGACATGAAGAAAAGACACGATCAATGTGATTTGTAGTAACTGATGGGAATTTGTGATTGCTTTACAGTAATTACACTCTAAAAAACTTAATAAAGGTGAGACCTCAGCACAGTTATGCAGAAAGGTGCAGGAGTTTGTGTCATAGCTGCTGTGCTCGTGTGTCCTCTTCACTCTCTGTCACAGCCTGTCCGGCTTTTTCATTCACAGGTTGTCAAAGATGTTTTACCATCTCATAAAGATGCAGATGTCTCCTAGTCCCAGTCCCGACACGTGGACTTATTTTTAGTTCACCTTGGTAAAAATTGTTGCATACAAAAAGGGTCTTTACCCGAGAAACCTTATATCTCAGGAAAAGAGTGCTGACATTTTCCAGTACGACATATTTCTAGTGTAGATTTTTTTTTAGATTATCTTTATTCATAAAAAAAAGTCTGGAAGTTGCATTCATGGAAACATTACAGACTGAGAAACATTTGAGGAATAAAACTGAGAAAAATTCAGCAGTCTATCCCGGGAATATATTATGTATAGACCTGTTTCAGAAGTAGTTTCATGAACAGTAGCTTTATTTAGCTTCGTGAGCTTTAGCTACGCAATAACTGATACTAAATAAGCCAATGTAGCCAAGTTAGATTAAGCAACATGAGCTTTACCAAACGGAACTGCATAGATAAAGCATAGCTTTCATAGCTGCCTCCAACCTTAGCTTAGTTAGCTAAGCTTAGTGTTAGCTACATTTGCTACACATCTCTGTATCACATTGCTAAGTTAGCTTCAGCAATGTGAGCTTTCGCAAACAGAGCTAATGCTAACTAAGCTGCGTAGATACATAGCTGCTTTTTGTGCATAGCTTTAGCTGTGTTTGCTACATTAAATATGCAGCTATCTTATCTGTAGCTAAGTTAGCATCAGCAATGTGAGCCTTAGCAAATGTAGCAAAAGCGAACTTAGCTACATAGATTTGTAGCTGCTTGTGTTTTTAGCTTTAGCTGTGTTTGCTATGTTAGCTGTGAAGCTCTGTTTTCTGTAGCAAGCTAAAGGAATTTAACAAATGTGGCTAAAGCCAACTTAACTACATAGATAGAGTATTTGCATATCTGTCATACCTGCTTTGTGACCTTAGCTTACTTGTATTAGCTACATTTTCTATGCAGCTCTGTTATCCATAGCTAAGTTAGCTTCAGCAATGTGAGTTTTCGCAAAAAGAGCTAATGTTAACTTAGCTGCGTAGATATGTAGCTGCTTTGTGTGCATTGCTTTAGCTGTGTTTGCTACATTAACTACGCAGTTCCATTATTTATAGCGAAGTTAGCACCAGCAATGTGAGCCTTAGCAAATGTCGCAACAGTGAACCTAGCTACGTTGATATGTAGCTGCTTGTGTTTTTAGCTTTAGCTGTGTTTGCTACATTAGCTTTATTTTCTGTAGCAAGCTTCAGGATCATGAGCTTGAGCAAACATAGCTAATGCCAACTTAGCTATGTAGATACTGTAGCTGTTTTATGACCCTAGCTGTAGCTACATTAGCTATTTAGCTATGTAGCTCTCTTAACTATGTGGCTAGTGCAAATGTTAAAAAACACCGTTATTGATTTGCTTGATGAGACAGTAACATGAAACATCAGTAGAGCTTGACATTAGAGCTACATAGCCAACATGCCGTTGAACTGCTGAATATTAGAGGGAAAGATGTAGTGGATATCATCACTGCTGGGAATTTCTTCAGCATGATGCCGCAACATCCTTTCCTATGAGGTATTGCTTAATTAAACAGGGAAAATGTGTGTAATTTAGGAAACATAATTTATGTTGTATTCAGAGATTTTCATTAATGTGATATGATCAGGATAAGATGATTGTAGAGTGAAGGTAACACTGAACTGTTTTTTCTCTTTTTCGGTGTATTTTTGGGGTAGAGCTTCCTCCATCTCTGCTCTTTTAGCCGAGGGTCCCCAGTCAACTGCAGCTACATCCAGGAATTATCCCGGACCCTAGAGGGTTAATTGTTTGTCAGCTGGCATGGTTGTGAGGACAATGGTGGAAAGGTTGACGGGTTTGCATCAACACTCGGTCCTCTTTAGTGGAAATCCAACAGCCCCAATCCAGACTATTTATAGATGTTCCCATCTCCTGTAAAACTGTGACAGAGTGCCCTGAAATGAGCCACTTCTTCACTCCTGACATTAGCTCTGTGTTGTAGAGGCGGGGGTGTGAATACATTTACATGAGAGCACACGATAAGACAGACGTCCTCTATCAACGGACCCTCCTTCATGGAAACAAAGTAGAGCTGGGTCTTATCTCTGGTCTCGAGTGTCGTACAACCACTCTTCTTTTCAGAGTCTCCGTCAGGTATAAAGAACACCTTCATTTCTTTTCAAGGTTTGTCTCTCGCTGGACTCTACCTGTTTAACAAGGTCAGTCCGTGTTAGCGTCAAAGACGGCTCTAGGGCTGGGTGATGTGGACCAAATCCTCATATTTCTTAACTGAATGGGGATGCAGTTTGACTCTTTGCCTCTGAAAATAAAATTTGGTTGTAAAAACACCAGAATAATAAGCCTACAAACCATACTGAAACCTGGCTGCTGTCATGGCAAGACCTGGACACACAATATTCGAGAATTTTACTGGTTTTAATGACAAAAAAAGCCTGCAAAAAAGTCAGTATTTCTACATGCAGTTCAAAAAGGACTAACTGGACTTTTACATTGTTGTAAACATGTTAGTCTGACTGAAATCATGATAAATCAATTTTTAGAACTCAGACTAGCACACAGAGTTAATCTGGTTGGAGATCTATTCGTCCTGCATGAAAAAAATTAAAATTAACCAGACTGACTGACTCGTTTGTTTTCTGAGCATGCTCCTCAGCTTCTCTGCAGAACTTTGACCTGAAAGTCCAACAGGAACATAGTGCATAACACTGCAGGCCTGGTAAATTCCTAATGGACTTGACAATATATTGCACTTATCTAGTCATCTGAATATTCTTTTAGGGCTGCAACCATTCACATAGTTTCTATGGCAGATTCCACTATTTCATATTAAAAACTGTTTTTGTTTAATTTTAGGTTTTTGGACATAAATGTAATTTACTTCCTGTTTGGATAAAGACCTTTTATTTTTAAAGGAAACAAGGAACTTTTTTGCTAGATTGTGTCATGAAATTAATCCTGGAAAAAGGAACTTGTTATGGATTGAAAAGGAAAAAAGTAAAGAGTAAAAAGGTAAATGTTGGCTATCAAAAGGTGTACATGACTTTGACTTGTCCACTGAGCTGTCTGTGAGTTGTTGTTTTTTTTTTAAGATTGTTTTGGGGGGATTGTTTGCATTTATTTGGACAAGGACTGGGCAGTTTAGCGCAAATTATATTTAATTGCAATATGGCCTGCTACAATTTCCAAATCGCACAATTTGCAATATTTCTTTAACATGAAATGTGTAAGAACACCAGTTTAATAAATCTAATTTTTGCAGCTTTAAGATTTTATGCACACTATGCAAACATTTAAGGGTCAAATATTTCATAATGGTGTACAAAAATCATCCTTTTTGTGTTTTAAGTATGTTTTCCTTAATCAAAATGAGATACATAAAAATGATAACTCCCTTCAAAAAAGCAAATGACATCACATTTGCTATATGCGCAGAAATGAATAGTTGGTTCTATCTAAAATTGATGAAGCTTATTGTTTGTTCACAAAAGTCATACCCCATGTTGTGAGCAGCTGATAGCCAGCTTCACCTCCTCCACCCCAGCTGTCTCCTTTATAGCTTAAAGCTTGTTGCACCCTCATATTTAGATTCATGCTAGTATGGATTAATAGCTTCGGAATATCAAAGCAGCTGCTTGAGTAACCCAGGGAGCTTCTTTAGAGCAGAATATTACGATCCTATGTCAAGTTAAACTGTAGTAGATCCATTTTGCAGTAAAATGGTTAAATGTATGATGAGTGTGTTGGTTGAATGTAGGCTGTAAAATGGAATGATTTATTGCTTGAATTTTAAGACAAACAAGACATGGAGAGACGTGCTCCAAACTGTACTGTGACTGGGAATTGATTCCCAAACCAGTGCATCACCACTTTAGCCCATATGAGCACCTACTCTAGAGCTATTCACTCGGCCAAACCGGCACCCAAGTCATTAAGGTGAAATGAGACCTTAAGGAGCAGTGGTGGACTTATTTTGTATCAATGTATCAATGGGCGGGCAGCCACGTATGTCGGTCACGTATCACTCCGCTACGCCAATGGGGCATTATTTATACCAGTATTTTTCAACCTTTTTTTAGGCACGGCACATTTTTTGATTAAGAAACATCCCAAAGCACACCACAAGCCAAAAATGTGACAAAATGACACATTAAGAGTTCAGCTAGCTTTGAGAGCTCTCTCAGACACTTTGTGGTTTTTCTCATTAAAGTTGCCTGTTTCTCAGTTTGTTGCAGGGAACAAAATAGTCAGTGCTCTTGTTTTGAAGTGACAGGTGTTTCGTTTGGAATTAAGGTATTTCCTCACACACCAAGCATAAACGAGTCGGTACAGTCAGACCTTCAGTGAAAGTAAATCCAGATGTGAGGTGACTTTGGCTGTACTGCCTCCAACTCACTGCTTTTGTCTTCTCTTGACCACCACTCACACTTGGCATCTCATCTGGGTTAGAATTTTGACCAGGACCCCGATCAACATTGCTGTTGCATTTTTAGCACCGCCACCTTTATCATGCATCATTCATTCTGTTATCTTAAATGAATAAAGTAATTACTGCGGTCCTTACGGCCCCCCACTGACATGGAGGAGTATTACTCTTACCAGCCACCACACTGCTGGCACAGGTGCTGAACAAGTACATGCCGTGACTGAATAATGTATTTTTTGAACCTAGTTAGTGAAATTGGATATTTTCCCAGAACACCTCTGTGATTTCTCATGGCACAGTAGTGTGCTGTGGAACAGTGGTTGAAAATCACTGCTTTATAACTCCTGTTTGCACCACAGCACAGTGCATGCATCTAACATTGCGCATTTAAAAGTATTGCGAAACTCCTTCCCATGGCTGGTATTGATACTGGGTGCAGGGGTTAGCGCTGTTGCACCACAGCCAGAAAGTTCCTGGTTCGCTTCCCGGTTAGGGCCTTTCTGTGCAGAGTTTGCATGTTCTCCCTGTGCACACGTGGGTTCTCTGCAGGTACTCCGGCTTCCTCCCACCACCAAAGACATGCTCGTTAGGCTAATTGGTGACTCTAAATTGGCCGTAGGTGTGAATGTGAGTGTGCCTGGTCGTCTGTCTCTATATGTTAGTCGTGTGATTGACTGAATGTACCCCACCTCTTGCCCAGTGACAGCTGGGATAGGCTCCAGCACACAGCGACCCCCGACAGGATAAGCAGTGTAGCCCTCATTATAAGCAGTATTGTATTATCCATTGTCTGTTTTCAAAATAGATCAATAAACAGTATATTGAAGACTGTATTTATTTCCCAGCTCTAGAAAAGAGCATGCTCATTTGTTTTCCAGGTGTGTCAGAGTGGACGTTACTTATTTAACAAGGTCAGTCCATGTAGCTCCAGCGGCTGCTCTGGGATGTCAGAGGGGTTAGAGTCAGCGTGGTGAATGAGAGCGCTATTTTTAGCTTCATGTATTATTTTAACACAGGGCCACTTAGGACGCTGATCCTCTGAATGCGTCTCTCAGCCTGGCACACTGACATACTCTATATATGACACATTGATTTCCTGTTTCACCTCCCATTGTTACGGTGACAACTGTTCATCCTAAAATATATTATACATCCCAGAGGGCCGTGTGAGGCAGCGCTTCCATCTAACAACCACGGCCTTATCTCTAATTGCCTATTTCTTAGAATAATACCAAATGGATTGCAAAGCCCCTTTGCTCTTTGAGCTGGGATTAGAGCAGTTTGAAGGCCGCGCTCCTCATGTATGTGTCCCCGGCAACTGGTGCAATTTTGATTTGAGGAAGGAGATTGAGGGATTTATCTATACGTAATGACACAGAAATACAGCGGTGCAGTTTCTCCTCCCTGGCCGAGGCAGTTTGCCGTCCAATCGTCAGCCTCTTGTAATCCCGTGTATTTACACCCACTGGTGCTGTGTACACGGCCCAGCACAACAAGAACCTGCAGGGAGATTAGTATAGGTTAAACCCTCACAGTGATGGATAAAAAGAGAGCCAGCACCGTGCAGGAGGAGTGAAAAATCACTGTAGCCTCTCCTTTTCAACATTTTTCCTCCTAACCTCATGAAACCTCCCGCCGTCAAAAGGTTTTATCACACAGTGATGCTAATCCTCCAGGTCTGAGTTACTCATACTTAGCCATCCTACATTTAACCTAAAGACGAGAAAACAAAAGTTACATAATGAGATAAAAAGGACTAGAAACAGGAAAGCTACGTCAGGGCGGCAGCTGGCATCTCTGTGTGGACCATTTAGGCTCTCTTTGACTTCTTTGCCAATCCTTCCTGTTGTTTTACAAAGTTTTAATGGCACTTCTGCTCTTGGAGTCATTTTTATCTCTTACTATTCAATTTGTGGTCACTTTGAAACTCTTGTTATGAAGCTTAAATGTCTGTAGGCAATTTGTGCATCATTTTAGTGAATGTATACCTCTTTGTATTCTGTTTTTGTTTGGATATAGCTTTTTTTTGCAATTTTACCCTTGTTGGGGGTCAATTTCTGTCTTTTTATGATCATTGTGGTCATTTTAAGGGTTCTTTGCTGTAATTTTTCCTCTTTTGTTGTAATGTCTCTAATTATTGTGGTCTTTTAAGGTTTTTTCTTGCTATTTTACCTTTTTATGTGTTCATTTCCTGTCTTTCTGTAATGGCCGGGGTCATTTTGAGGTTCTTTCTTGTCATTATTCCTCTTTTCGTGGTCAATTTGTGTCTTTTTTGGTCATTGTGGCCATTTTGTTTTTTTTGTTGCTAGTTTTTTTTTTCCTCTTTATGTGGTCGCTTCCTTTCCTTTGAGGTCATTTTGGTAGTTTTGGAGATACTTTCTTGTCATTATTCCTCTTTTGTGGTCAATTTGTGTCTATGTGAATCGTTGTAGTCATATTTGAGGATCTTTGTTGTCAGTTTTCCTCTCTATGTGGTGAGTTTTTGCCTGCTTTTAAATCATCGTAGTCATTTAAGAGGTTTCAGTTTGCCTTTACTCAAATTTTTTAGTCTGTTTTTATCTATTCGTAACCATTGAGGTCATTTTTTTTTGCTATTGTTTTTTTTGTTATTTTTTACTCTTTTTGTGGTCAGTTTATGTCTTTTCATGATCATTTTTGTAATCTTCACTGGCAGCCATTGTTTACAGACCAGACCAGGCCCCTGTTACTTCTGCTCCACCCTCGAATGATGCTGAATGGTCTGGCCAGTCCATCAGCTTAGCAAGGTTGATTTTTGAGTTAACTCGAAACTGCTTTGGGTCCTGTTAGGGATGCACATTTTTTGCATATTTGTATGAGCGAGGCCGCCCATGAAGGGGGGAGCTTTATGGGGCCCGGCCAGATGCATATCCTTTTTTCTCACCTGAAAAACCACTCCTATCAAAACAACAAGTACTTTATTTATTGATGCTGTAGTGTATACCATTCATAAAAATGTGAATCCCTTTTCTTAAAACAGATGCAAAATGGTTTAAAAGTGGCAAAAAAATGTGCAGAAAAGGTGGTGCAAAGAAATTGTATAAGTTTCAGGAATGGGCTAAAGTGACAAAACTGGGCCAAAGCAGCAGAAAAAGGCAGAATTGATAACCTTGCAAAGCAGATGGGTTCGCCCGTTTCTGTGTTTCTCACTGGTGAATCCATCTTGCAAAGCTCTGATCTGAACCGTTTGGGCCCGGTTAGAAAGTGACAGGACCAATCAGTGACAAGGAGTAGCACAGGTAAACAAGGGGTAAACAGGTGTTTTTCAAAGGCTCTGCCCTTTCCCAAACGCTGTCTATGGGAGGTTTACCAGATAGATGTGTTACATCCATCTGGCGTGTCAGGTTACAGAATAAAAGTGATGCAAAAGGATTCAAAAGTGGCAAAATGGGTTCAGAGTTTGCATAACAAAAAGTGAAATGTGGTTAAAAGGTGCAAAAATAGACTAAAGTGTGGTGAAAGGGGATTCAGAAGTGGCAAAATGGGCATAAAAAATAGTGCAATGTGGTTAAAATGGGCAATTATGGATAATTAAGTGGTGAAAAGAGGTTAACAGTTGTAAAAATGGGTTAAATAAAGCTGGGATGTGGCAGAAAAAAAAATGATTGAAGGGTTTAAAAGTGGTCAAATGTTGTAAAAAAGTGGCAAAAAATTGTTTGAAGTGGCAGAAATGGGATATAAATGTCACAAAAATGAGTAGAAGTGGGCAAAATATATGCAAATTTGATGAAAAGTGACAAAAACGGGCAGGAAAAAGTGGTTTAAAGGGGTTAGAAGGGGCACAGATAAATGTTTCAACATCAAAACCCAGTCTGATGCTTTTCAGGTCCAACATGAGGAAACTGTTAGCCAGGATGCTAACACCAATGCTGCTGATCCAACACATGTTATATTCTATATTATTGTTATATTATATTTTATTATTATATTATATTATATTATATATATCTATCTGTAAGTCACAGCTGTGGAGGGCTTGTTCTCTGGGTTTGTCCAAACAACTGTGGCCAGAGCCAGGGCAGATTTCCTCAGGTATAAAAATGTAAACTTATCCTTGATGATTTAAAACATCCATGTTAAGTCATAAAATCTGAAAAAGTAAGGAGTAAAAATATTTAGATAAGGTCAGGAATGTTGGAAAAGTAAGTAGTGTGTGTTTTAATTTCATATTTTCAATTTTGCATCTCACAATTAGGACTTTAACTTGGGATTTTGACTTTTTATTTCCTACTTGGAGCATTTCAACTCGTAATTTTGACTTCTCATATGATATTTTGACCGTTAAGATTAAAATTTTAAGTCATATTTTGACCTTTTTAACCAATTATTTTGTATTTTCTTCTTTTTTCAACTCCAGACTTTGACTTTATAATCCCATAGTTTGACCTTTTAGACTCACAATTTGAAATTTTAAATCATATTTTGACATTTAATTTCACGATTACAAATTTTACTTCATATTTTGACCTTTTAACTCATGATTTTGACTTTCTTTCAAATATATTTGCCTTTAAAAAACAATTTTGAATTTTAATTTCATATTTTGACCTTTTTGAACTAACAATTTTACTTTTCTCAGATTGTGAGCCTTTAAACTGATCTTTTTAACTTTTTAAATTTCAAAATCATGTATCCTCAGTACTAGGTTTTTCTTTCCCCACATTTCTCTACTGGTGAAATGAGGAGAACAGTTAATGGTTAGAAAGGTGACCCTGTTAGACCCTTAGTAGTCCTGAATCCAGAATCCACAATCCCTGCTGTGATTGAGTTTGACAGCCCTGCCTTACATGGGCAGATGAATAATCCAACCAACAAAATAATCATAATATTGTCATTAATATTCAAAATAACAATAATAGTGTTAATTATTATTATTATTATTATTATATTATCAGCTGCAATTCTAATAGGAAGAAGAAGGAGAAGAGTTAACCTTCATGAAATGAATGGAAGAGGAGAAAATGTACTATTAGTGTATGGGGTAATGAAAACAAAACAAAAAGAAAACACATATTTGGATCTATTTCTAACCATTTTATTTATGTATTTAGTAATGTTGCATGCATTAGTAGGAGCTGAATCTATGCTCTTTGTTCATTTCTGTTTCTCTGAGGTTATTGTGCCCTCTCAGTGCATTGATTGGATTTCAAAAAGGACTCTTACACTCTGAAGGCCCTGACACATACAATTATACTGCAATCTTAACACAAATTAAAAAATACTTCAGTTAAGCCTGGGGTCATGTAAACACCTTGATCTAATTATCTCACCTTAATTAAAGTGACATTGGCAGGATTAATGTGTGATTAAAGGATGTGGAGCAGTGCAGCATTAGCCGCGTATATTAAAGTCTACCGTGACCTCTAAAGACCGCGTTTCATCCAAATCATCAGAGCTTTGACAACTTTCTCCTCCTGCCCTACATTCGCTGACTCAGTCCTATTTTTAAATATACACAAACATTCATATTTTTAGTCTGAACATGACATAAAGTGTGGGAAAGCAGCGGAGGAGAAACACAACTGGAAACTTGTTGCTGGGAGATGTGTCGCTGTCACTTTTAAGAGCATGAAGATCAGAGTTTGTGAGTTCTCCTCGGAGCAGACGCAGAGAAGCTGTGACTTAGAGGAATTTATGACACCCGTGTTGTGTTATTGTGTCGTTTTTTTGGGGGGGGTTTCTGATGTCACATCTCCATCCATGCACCCAGGAGGAAGAAGGCCTCCCCTCAGGGGTCATGAGAAAGGCACTGGGCGACTTTCCCAACGTCAGCGGCGCGCTCTTAAAGAAGCAGTCACACATACTTCCTCCTGTCTTCATCCCTCTCTTCCTCTTCCCTCTGTCTCTCCCTTCTTCCCTCTATCAGCCGGCACACATGTGACTGTGCGGCTGTAGTGTTGATATGTTTCCTGATAGAAATCTCTGGTGGATAGTAAAACGTGCTTCTGTGTATTGTTTGGCATGTGGGCCACATAAACAGAGCCGTTCCCATATGCTGTTTGCCTTTATGCATTCACAGACAGTCATAATTCCCCTCCATGTGTATAAATAAATGCTGGTGTATATTTATAGACACATTATCATGATGGATGCACGGTTTGTGCCGCGTTTCAGTAAAGACATCTGCCTCTGAATGGCACTGACACTATACGTCTGCAGCGTCAGCCTCTCGGCAGACGTCTAATACAGGGTTTCCTGTATTCAGACACCGACAGTTCTCTGCTTAATGACTATTTACAGCTCGCAGCACGCTGATCAGGTGGTTCCCAGTCTGACTGTGAGCTGGGTTTTCTCCCTCTGCTTTCAGACTCACTGCTGATGTCAAAAATCTCTTCTCCCATCTGCCTCAGTTCTGAGAATAATAGTAACCACTAATGATAACCAATAATAGGTCACTGACGTGGAGCCAGGCAGCTCCTGCCGACAGAAAAAGATCCTCGTTAGAGGATAAAGACCAAATGTGGATTCCTGCAGCTGCAGAGAGGATTTATATTCTCAGCTTCCTGTTTTACTCTGCAGAAAGATCAACCATATCACTCGACATGTAAAGATGCACTGAGTTGGCTGACACCAGCTAGAGATCTGATAACACAACAGAGCAAAAACAAAGGCATGGCCGACACTGAGTCTGAGCGGTTCATTTAAATTTTGATGAAACTGAAATATAGCATACTACAGTTTTCGATTTGCAGACACTGCACTATTTCTTTGACCTGAAATTTTGTGTAGGGGCTGCACAGAGGTGCAGGGGTTAGCACTGCTGCCTCACAGCAAGAAGGTTCCTGGTTAGAATCCCGGTCAGGGCCAGAGTTTGCATGTTCACCCTGTGCAGGCATGGGTGCTCCAGCTTCCTCCAACAGACCAAAAACATCCTCGTTAGGTACTTTGGTGACTTGCAAACTAAACCTTGATGATTAAAAATATCCTTAAATGATCAAATTCAGAGTCAAGAGTAAAAACAGTTACATAAAATTAATTTGTTTTATTTCCAATTTTCAATAGTGCTTCATACAATTAAACTTAAACTCAGGATTTAGAATTTTTATTTCAGATTTTGACCTTTTCAATGCATAATTTTGGCCTTTTATCTCTTATTGTGACCTTTTAAGTCATCATTCTGATTTTTGCTCTCATATTTTGGCCTTTTAAACTCACAATTTTTAATTTCATCTCTTTTTTTACATTTTAATTTCACAAATAACAATTTTACCTCATATTTTGAGCGCTAACGCTCATGATATTGAATTTGATCTCATGTTTGGAGCTTTTGAATTTACAGCTGTGAACTTTGTCTCATATTTTGATCTTTTACGTTTATGATTTTGACTTTCAGTCTCATATTTCTGCCTTATATATTATTTTTTTCTATTTTAATTTTCTTTTAATTTTGTGTTTTAACAGCTGCCGTGCTGAAATCAGTGTAGGACACATTTATTAAGCCAAATCAACATGTGCTGTGATATGTATTGCACCGTGAGGCTCAGAGGAACACCCAGTCTTAATCCCTTACCAGTGTGGCACTTGAAGGGGACATATTTTGTAAAAATTACTTTTTCAGGCTTTTCCAACAAAAATATGTGCCCCTGACCTGTTCACAACCCCCTGAAGTACCAGAAAAATCCATTCCCTCCCCGCCTTTCTTTCTCCACCTTTCAGAAAATGTGTGCTGAAACAAGCCGTTCCCAGATTTTCCCCTCATGATGTCATGTGTGGAGTTAGCCCCACCCCCACATTCGGTTGGGCGTGGGCGTGGGGCTGGTGCTGAGAGGAGGTTCAGGAGAGCCACATCCATTTCCTGAGAGGGGTGAAGTCAGACAGCTCAGTAACATTAAAGCCACAGACACAGAAACAGCTCATTCTGAGCAGGGCTGAAACAGAGGAGTTTTTAAACATGCAAAAAATCCAATACTGGGGTGTTTTTTCAGCAACAGACTTCACAGGCATGTTTTGGACCCTCTGAGACCAATATAAACTTGTCTTTAAAGGATAAAATATGTCCCCTTTAAAATTAAAAATGTTCCATAAATGAAATAGGATGATTTAGCTGAAACATTTCTGGTAGATTATCTTGTGGTCCCAGAGTGACTCCAGAAGTGGGGCTAATAGCCCTGAGGGGAATGACAAGGTAGTTCAACAAGGCTAGATTAGAAAATGCATGCTCTTTGGCACAGATAACAAAGCACAGCAACATTTGTGAGAGCATTTCCATGGAAATACACACTAGCTGTCATGACTGCTAAGATAAATGGCAAATATAAGTCATAAATCAAACTCTGCTTCAACTGTGCAAAAATGAATTTCACAGCGAGAGCAAACAAAAAGATATCCATTTAAAAAGTCTTACCCTGTGTCTTGTTTGAAACTGTGTCCCTTCATTTTAAAGTGATATACTTTTAAAAAAGTGCAAGTGGTTAACAGGTATCAATACTAGAGGTATGACGATTCATCAATGTATATGGATATATCGATTGGTTGATTAATGATCCAATCAGATCAATGGGAAGCCAAAACATCGATCTAAATCGATACTTCAAGCTACACTTTTGTTTTGAAATTGTTTTGAAAGTCCATAATGGTGCTTTAGAGTGATCTGAGGATGTGAGGAAATAAAAATGTTTGGTACTGAAGATGTTTCCTGTTATATCAACATGTTTTAACATAAATGCCCATAGTTATTTTCCTCATTTAAAGGTAATCAGGAGTCTTAGTTTAAAGAAAGTAGACAACAGTTACCACATTGAAAAATGTTTCTGCAGTGAAAAGCAGGTCTTTGTTCTTTTAAAGAAATGTTTTTATTAAACTCAGAGATCGGTCAATAATTTAACTATAGTTGTTGTTTTTCTGTAATTATGTGAAATTTGTGCATAAAATCGCCTCATATTGATCGTAAGCCCCTCTGTCAAATTGAGTCCAAATTGTATTGTGGGAGATTTTGTGATATCGGAAGATATCGTATCATTGTCCAAAATATTGATATTGTATTGGGATGAAACCAGTGATTTACACTTCTAATCTATACCATAAGCTGAATCATTTTGGACATGATGGACTTTTCCAATGCTGTCGTCATGGGTTTAAACGCATCTGTTGTGTTGCACACATGAGGCATAATGGATGCTGCTGTTAGCATAGCAGAGTGATATCTGACAGACAACAGCTCAGTCTGAGTCCAACCATAAACATGTTTTGCTCCAACCCTAAAGAGCAGCCTGCTATCAAGCTACATGTCACATGTGTCAGAGTACCATGAAGTACAGCAGTGTTCTCTCCTCTCCAAGATGAATGTCTGTAATAACAGCAACATACAGCGAGGGTGCTAGATTTGCAGAGTGTCTCTGCCAGTCTTTCTGGGGCTTTAGCACAGACTGTGAGCTGTGGTGGATTAACTCGGTTTGACTTTAGCCCAGCGCCGCAGCGATTATTTCATAATGACTAAAACAACAGTTTGAAGGTGTTTAAACTCGCTGGTTTTGAGTCCATGATGGTATAAAGGAGGAGGCTGTGGTGTTAAAGGTCAGAGAAGCAGCTGTAAACATGGTACCTCTAAGAGCTAAACTGATAATATACTTACTATTTCCAACAGGTTTTCACAATAAAAGTCTGTAGTTGCTGTTGCTTGAGTGCTTTTATTCTGAACATCCATATAAGGAATTGTGCTGTTTGTATCATCCCGACAGGAGAGAAATGGCACTTACATGTGCAAACAAAAAACAACCCCATATTTAGTGCCTTTGACTTCTAGTTTTGTTGCCATGGTATTGAAATATGTATAAATGTTTGGCCAATTTGTTCTAGTATCTTAATTGAATATACCCTTTAAGCCAACTAGGCAACTAAATCTTTATACATTTTCTCCCCTTTATAACATCACTGAAGCAGGAAGTGCCTCCTCTCTTTAATCTATAAAAGGGCATATATCCTGCTATCTGAATGCTGTGTGTTCAGGGAAAACTAAGTCCTCCCTTTGTTGATTCCCCTTTATTTACAGTGCTTATGTTATGTGTTTTGTAAGGGTCTTCTGGGGTGAGGGTTTGTTGAATTCGTCCTCACCCACAGGGGAGCAGAGGCACTCAAACTGGGGTTATGAGAGCCCTGGTGTTGCTGAAGGCTTCAGTGTTGCCTCTCAGTTAGCCGAGACGACGTGACTGCTGTGAGCGCACGCAGCCTCCTTCCGGTGCTGCTGACAGATGTTGGAGCAGAAGTCAACAAACACACATCCTTGTGACCTGTCCTTCAAAAAAAAAAAAGTTAATAAAGCTGTGGACAGACGGGAATTGAGGGCACGGGCTTAGACGAGATAGGCTGTGCTAAATTATTCTTACTTGGAGGTACTTATGAGGGGGGGCAGTGTGTAAGCGTGAGGGGGCGTTGGAGGGTGATGCATTTACAACTTCAGGGCCGCTGACATAATCCTGGCCACTAAAGCCACTAAATATGACCCTCATGACTCACACTTCTTTTATACATCCACAGACGATTCACTTACAGGCCTGTTACTTCTGACTTCACTGGAACTGATTTCATTGTTTTCACTTCCTGATCTCAGAGTTCGCTTGTTTCTGTTAACAGCAGAAGAACTGAATGTTAAATGGGCCGTACTTAAATAGCACTTTTCTTTTCTTCTGGTCACCCCAAGACCTTTTGCACAACATGTGACGCTAATCCACTCACACTGATGCAGAAGGCTGATACGAAGAGTTCCCATCAATATCGACCAATCCCATTTACACATGCTCAGTCTCAGATGGCTCAGACTACAAGAATTTTCTGGGACAATTTAGTAAGTTAAGCTTTTTCACTAGACTGCTCTCATTGTCCTGATATACATATGCAAGAGCCATGATTCCAAAAAAGTTGGGATGGCATGTAAATGTGAATTAAAGAATACAGTGATTTGCTAATCTTTTTCAACCTAGATTCAATATTTAATGTTAAAACTGAAAAAAAGTATTACTCTTTTAAAATATATACTTGGATATACTTTGGCTTAATCTGATGCTTACAACATGTTCGGAAAAGTTGGGACAGCAGCATGTTTACTCTGTGATCTATCACCTTTTCTTCTAAAAACACTGTAAACGTGTGGGGACTGAGGGCGCTGGTTGTTGTAGTATTCATAATGAGAATAATAGGGGAGGTAAAGTGGTAGAAGAGGTAAGCCCTGAGCGGGCTCTCGACTCTGGTATCAAGCACCTGGTCCAGCAGGGGCTGGTGGGGAGCTTGACTGGTGACACGCTCTGCAGTTGTGCCAAGCCCGCACCATTTGACACAAGGCACTTCTGCAGTGCCAGTGTGTTTTGGGCTTCTGTCTAATCTGACTCTCCAGCATCATCAGGATCACATGACTGCAAACAAGCTATAAACCTGTTGATGGTTGTTCTTTGCTAAGAGATTTTTACATATTTACAGATTAATTTATGGCGTACATTTTAGAAGAAAATAAATCTTCTGAACTTCCCTCAAATATAGGACTGACTTGTAAATTCACCACCAAAGAGAAATGTTCTCTCTTTGTTTTCATCTTGTAGCCATAATCTCTTTTCAGTTTCCTGTTTGCATTCCTTAACCTTTACAGTCTGTCGTGTTGTTCTGATTTATTAATGTGTAGCTGTGATAAATCGATCAGTTTGTTGATCCCAGTCAGGCACATTCTGATGCATCTGATCTGCTAAACACCCTAAATTCCTGTTTAAATGCTCATCACCAGTCTTGGTCAGTTTTGGCCTCGGTCTTGACCTGAATGCTCAGCCCATTTCTATCCCCTAATGAAACCGCTGCCCTCTAGACGCTTAGTAAAAGTCCAGTTTATGTGTCGCGTTTCAGAAGCAGCATCCTAAAGTAATCAGTTTGCATCTATCATCCAGTCCAATCTTAAATAGCATGGTCTGAACCGAGGACGTTACCCTTACCTTTTGCCATCTAGATGCCACTCTTGTTGCCTAGCAACCTCCACAGCCGCACCACAACTAGCTAACCTAACTAATATCTTTGTGACTTAACCTGTTATTTCAAAGATAATTTTAAATGTCTAGGCCGTGTTTTGATTGTAAACGTAGGTACTGGTAGATTGAGCAGGAGCCAATTACATACATTCAGAAGTCTATTATTCTACAGCTTGAAAGTCAGCCAGCTCATTTGAATTGGCACACAATGAATCTTGGGATACGTACGGCCACACAGGATTCACCAGAAGGATCTGTAGTTGGCAAAGGTAGGATGTAGGATAGGGTGTTTTTGTTGGCTGTATTTAAAGGAACCCCAGAAATGTCCCAACCTCAGGTGTGCTGCTGGGATGTCGTTAGTCATTCAATGGTAGACTCGGGACATTTGAGGGACGGGGCGAACAAAAGAAAAATAAATGGCCACCTTGTGAGGCATTAGTGTGCAAAAAGATGGCATATATTTGTTGTTAAATAGTTCAAAATCCTGGTTAAGCCTAAATGGTTATGAGCTATTTCTCTGTTTATTGAAGAAAATAGACCAATGAGGATGTAAGATTTAAATTTAATTTGGATAATGATGCTCTGCTTAAGCAGTTGTGGAATGAACTGTATTTTGAGGAGCTTTTTCAGTGGGCGAAGAGCCATTTATCATTGTCCAATGGAAGGGCGACCTGGAGGGCACTTTGTCATGTTTTGTCCAATGGTATGGCCCTAAAGAGAGTGCTTTAACAAGGCTGTCCACTCGTAGGGTAATAAAGAGGGCACATTATCGTGTTTAATCCACCCAAAGTGTACTAGAGAGGGCACTTTATCATGTTTAATCCTCTCAAAGGGCACCAGAGAGGGCACTTCAATCATATTTTATCTACTCGTAGGGTACCAAAAAGGACAATATATCATGTTTTATTCACCTGTAGAGCACCAGAGGGGTTTATAATGTTTTCTCTACTCAAAGGGTATCAGAGAGGGCACTTTATCAAGACTGTCCACTTGTAGGGTACCAGAGAGGGCACTTTGTCATGTTTTATCCACCTGTAGGTTACATGAGAGGGCACTTTGGTTGATGTTTAACAAGCTTTTTACAACAAAAAGTCTGGAGTTATAAATAGCTCAGGGCTCCGAGGTTTAATGACACTAGGATATGATTTAAAGTATAAAAAATTTTGATCACAATTTGTCATTAAAGATGTGGTTGTGTGTCGTGACTCTAGACCAGTTAAGAATCACTGCCTTAGAGGGCTTGTTTTTATGTATTGTCTACTGGAAAGTGCATGCTATCACATTTTATCGACCACTGCTGCTGAACAAAACAAATCATTACAAAAAATAAATCAAAAAAGTGTTTTGACACACATTTCAGGATTAAAAAATGTTGCATTTTCTGCGTGCATATTTCTTTTTAATCAAAACATCCATTAATTGCTCAGCCTTTATTTCTATTGCGGTCTCCTGACAGGCTGAAAGCATGCACTGCAATGAGACTGTAATGTTTCAACCCCTTTCTGCTTTCCTCTTCAATGTTTGCATTGAGATGGTGAAGGAACAAGGAAAGAGGGAGATGAGAATGCACCAGGAGTGTCCGACAAGGATGTTTCCCTGATTTATTTCACTTTCCTTACCCTGCAGAGGTTGTTAGCTTGTTTAGCAAAGTGGAGATAGTTGTGTATTAATAATATTCATGTCAGTGTTTTAAATGTTGTGCTCTGACTTGTGTCAATGTGGTCAAAACTCTTTGACTCATAGAGAAACTATGAGAAACAAATATTAGACAGATGCAGTGTAGAAAGTGGGAGTGCAGTGCAACACTGTATCTGTTACTCACATGCTGTGAGGACTGAGGTCTGGCCAGGTTGTAGGTGGTCTAAGGCAGTGGTTCCCATAGTGGGGGTGGCGGGATGCCTTCCAAGCAACAAAGACTATTTTTAAATGGTTTTAAATTGTGTATTTTACACATTTCTTTAAAAATATATGCATAAAATTGGTTGAATTAAAAATTTAAACATGGTCATTTGTTAAGATTTTTGCTGAAGTCGAGGCAATGTTTTAAAAGTCCTGCACATGGTGATTCTTGAATGCGCATGGATGTGCCACAACCAATCTTTGGGACAGTGGGGGTCTCCAGTCTTGGTCTACATTATCTTGGGGGTCAGGGGCTGAAAAGTTTGGGAATCCCTGGTCTAAGGTGTGGTCGGATTCTGTGTCTTCAAGCTAGAAACCCACTGGCCCTTGTGCCTGACTACTCCTCATTTTCAGTCATCCATGGACATGGGACAGTGGTGTAGGTAATAAAATAAAAGATGTATATAAAGAATGAGCATGGTGTTCCTGTAAATAAACTGCTACTGTATGTCTCATAGAGAGCTCAGTCTGCATGCTCAAATAGACTAAATTAATCCTGCTTTTAAAGAGACAGCAGCTGACACCTGTGTGCAGAGCAGAAAATCTTTGTCATTAGCACAAGTCTAATTACAGCGTCTCAATAAAAGCCAGATGGAGTAATAGTGTTTGAGGTGACAGTGGGAGCAGGCAGCTCTGTGGAAAAAGTCATTATAGTCACACTATTAAGCCGAGGCCTGCAGGGCATCGGAGCTGTGTTGGTGTTCTCAGCCAGGCAGAACGAGAGAAGAAGAAGAGCTGTTAGAGAGACAGAAGGAGGCTGGTTCCTTCAGACGACACGGAGGGAAAATATCCCCCTGGATACCTTCACACTGGTTAATATCATTCATCTTTACTGTGAGGTTCAATACCCAAGGCTCCAGCGGGCACGTTTGATAAATGTCTGTTACCAGACTTTCAGATATAGTAACTTAACCCATCTACACAAACCACTCAGACCCCTTTATAAGCTCACTAGCTTCATTTAGTTACCTTCAAATATTATTGAGTTTGGCAATTTCCTTTTAGCCTTTTGCTCTCACAGCATGCCATGTTGTAAAAATTTGGTAGTTTTGTGATTTCTGTTCATATATTTGTAATTGGAATGCTAAAGGGGCACAAATATTGGTATTAAGTGTAGTTTCCTTATATTTTTGTCAGCAGCCATTGGTTTTAGACTCTTATTTCCCTTCATCTGGTTAGAAGATGTTAGATGCTAGGAGGCCCACAGGACTATTTGTGATATTGATCACCTCCATGCAAGGACAATCTGTTAAACTGAGGTAAAAATCACTTTTTTGTAAAGTGTAGGGATCATACTCAGTGTATATGGAAATTTCTTGATGATAATTGCAGCATAGAGATCCAGTGGTTAGAGCGGTTAAGTACTAACTTTCCTCCGTTCCCTAACCCCCTGTGGACATCTGGGATCATGTGATTGCAAACCTTATAGAAGCTCATTGCATCCAACAAAGGGAACAAAAATCATCTCCTTTTGTTGAAATTACACAATTTTTTACCCCAATTACAAGAAGAATATCTCATAATTACTTCTTAATAACTCGCGTATTATTCCTTTAATTATGAGATCCTGATGTCATAATTAGGAAAAAGGGATTTATGCATCATATCTTAAGAACACTTTTAACTGCACAAATGTCCGCTCAGACTCAAGGATGAAAGAGATTTTCAAGGTCAAAGGTCATAATTGTTCAGCACTTTCCAGTAATAGAGATCAAACATGATTTAAAGATTTCCTTTTAGCTTCAGAACAGATTTTTGGTCACTTGTTGGTCTCACTAAAGCACTGAGGGATTTTGATCAATTTGGCTCTACCCTTCCCCTGGTGGAGGACGGACTGACGGGGGTTTGAAGATCAAAGATCGTTCTAATGACGGTTCACTGGTCTAGCATCAGGACCCACCAAACCCCAACTCTTTAGGGACCCCGACCTGAGCTGCCAAGGCAAATGCTGCTGAAAACAAGTGTAATGACATGGATTGACTAGATCAATGATGATCAACTGGTGGCCCGGGGGCCACATCAGGCCCCCCACATCTTTCCATCTGGCCCGCAGAACATGATGTTTGAAACACATACATATCAGTCTGTTCTTGAAAAAAGCTGCCATTTTCTGTGTCAGCCTTCGGTTTCAGGGGTTTTCAAAGTGCTGCTTTCCTGCTTGGGTTTTTTACTTAACACTACAGAGCATATCAGCATCAAACCCAGTGATGGACAACCTGACAGCCACAGAAATATTCAGCTAAAATATCTCAATCGCCCCCTTGTGGCTGTTTGTGGAACAGGGACTGTTCTCACTGTTAAAGGAAAAACATTCAGCAAAAGTAAAAATATTTGAACAAAAATATAATAATTAGAAATTTTTGATTTAGTCTATTTGAAAGTTCGGCCCCCAAAATGCCTGTCAGGAATCAAGCTGGCCCTCATACAAACGCAGTTAAAGACCCCTGGACTAGATGACTATACATCAACAGTTGTAGGGATTTGCATGGTATTCCAGCACAGGGGTGTGGATGTTAACCTGCAAAAAGGATGGAAGGCTGGTGGACATTCTGTAGTCAAACTCAGCGTTGTTACTACCAGTGGGCTAGTCGTCTTATACTCTGGGTTCAGTAGTATCTGAAATTATTCACCTAGGAACATCACTAACAAATGCACTCACTAAGTTAGGAGTATTTGCAGTGTGCAAATAAGTCTGGATGCATAAAATCTAAGAAAATGACCATGTTTCTAACCTGAAGAATTACCTCAGTAAAACATTTCTTCATCATTATATAAGGTCTGAGTCTTCTTCAGTACACAGTGGATTTTATTTTGTAAATTATGGTCCCATTCAACGCAGTGATGCTTCCAGACCTGTAGACTCAGCCCAGCGTCTGAATTTGTTGTCTTAAGGTAACTTTAAAAATGTTGATGTTCAGAGACTTTCTGAAGACTTGCTTGCACTTTGATGGGACGATTCATATCTCATGTTGTATGCAATATTCAATGCCTATTGAAAGTATTCACACCCTTTCGATGTTTTACCTTTTTTATTGATTATAAACCAGTCACGGTCAATATCATTTGGCTTTTCTGACAAAAAAAAATCTCTGTGATGCCAAAGCGGAAACAGATTTCTGCAAAGTAGATTAAATAAAAATGTGTAATGTAAAACAAGTCACTGCATAAATCATCATTTAAAGTGACCCACCTGAGTGCAGTCTCAGTTTTAGTATAAAGACAGAGTCTGGAGGGTGCAGTCACTGGTTAATCAGTATTCCTGGCTACCATTACACCATGACAACAAAAGAACACTCCATGCAACTCAGAGAAAAGGTTTTTGGCCATCAGACAACACGCTATGACACTGCACATCACTACATGAACGCCATCCCCACTGTGAAGCGTGGTGGTGGCAGCATCATGCTGGGGGGATGCTTCTCAGCAGCCAGCCCTGGAAGGCTTGTAAAGGTAGAGGGTATGAATACAGTAATATGAAGGAAAATCCAGGAGGACAATCTTAATCAGTCTGCAGAGGATTTATTTTCCGGCAAGACAATGAGACAAAGCACACAGCGAAAGCCACACAGAGATGGTTTAAAGACAACAAGGTAAATTTTCTTCAGTGATCAAGTCAAAGCCCAGATCTCAGTTTGATGGTGAATCTGTGGCTGGACTTCAACAGGGATGTTTATGCCTATTTTTATGCAGTCACTTACTTCACATCCATTCTTGAGATCCATTTTCACTTTGACATTAAAGAGATTTCTTGGTCATTCTCATCTCAACAAAGCCAAATCATACTAACTATGATTGATTTATAAAATCAGTCAAAGTGTAAAACATCCAAGGGGATGAAAACTATTAATATGACTCTTCAGTCTTTACTTGTGACTTAAATACATCTGAACGGTTGTACCAGAGCAGAAATGTCTCCACCAGATTTTAAAAACTGTGTTTAACCTTGAAAAACAGATTTGTG